>NC_136264.1:44527950-44655865 GCF_964187855.1 Myxine glutinosa | reverse complement strand
ACAAAACTCATCGTGTGGGATGAGTGTCCTATGATCAGGAGAGAGAGTTTCGAGGCTGTGGATCGCACGTTGCGTGATGTATGTGACAAAGACGAGCCTTTTGGAGGGATCTTGACGATATGCTGTGGTGATTTCCGTCAACGTGATCGGAGATAAGGGCCGAAATCACGTGTCACAGGTAAGTGATTTAGAACGCTGGAGAGGTGAGCCTTATGGCTTGCTGGCCCAAATAATCTCCCTGATGATGTCCAGCGTTCGCTTTAGTTCTATTCTCACATCTATTCAAACTGACATTGACCCAACGGGTCATGGGTCGTCTAGGGGTAGCATCAGCATCATCATTGGCTGAGGGGTAGCATCATTGGCTGAGGCGTAGCATCATTGGCTGAGGCGTAGCATCATTGGCTGAGGGGTAGCATCATTGGCTGAGGGGTAGCATCATTGGCTGAGGGGTAGCATCATTGGCTGAGGGGTAGCATCATTGGCTGAGGGGTAGCATCATTGGCTGAGGGGTAGCATCATTGGCTGAGGGGTAGCATCATTGGCTGAGGTGTAGCATCATTGGCTGAGGGGTAGCATCATTGGCTGAGGGGTAGCATCATTGGCTGAGGGGTAGCATCATTGGCTGAGGGGTAGCATCATTGGCTGAGGTGTAGCATCATTGGCTGAGGGGTCACATCATTGGCTGAGGGGTAGCATCATTGGCTGAGGGGTAGCATCATTGGCTGAGGGGTAGCATCATTGGCTGAGGGGTAGCATCATTGGCTGAGGGGTAGCATCATTGGCTGAGGGGTAGCATCATTGGCTGAGGGGTAGCATCATTGGCTGAGGGGTAGCATCATTGGCTGAGGGGTAGCATCATTGGCTGAGGGGTAGCATCATTGGCTGAGGTGTAGCATCATTGGCTGAGGGGTGACATCATTGGCTGAGGGGCGACATCATTGGCTGAGGGGCGACATCATTGGCTGAGGGGTGACATCATTGGCTGAGGGGCGACATCATTGGCTGAGGGGTGACATCATTGGCTGAGGGGCGGCATCATTGGCTGAGGGGCGACATCATTGGCTGAGGGGCGGCATCATTGGATGTGGGGCGGCATCATTGGATGCGGGGCGGCATCATTGGCTGCGGGGGCGACATCATTGGCTGAGGGGCGACATCATTGGCTGAGGGGCGACATCATTGGCTGAGGGGCGACATCATTGGCTGAGGGGCGACATCATTGGCTGAGGGGCGGCATCATTGGCTGAGGGGCGACATCATTGGCTGAGGGGCGACATCATTGGCTGAGGGGTAGCATCATTGGCTGAGGGGTAGCATCATTGGCTGAGGGGTAGCATCATTGGCTGAGGGGGCGACATCATTGGCTGAGGTGTAGCATCATTGGCTGAGGGGCGACATCATTGGCTGAGGGTGCGACATCATTGGCTGAGGTGTAGCATCATTGGCTGAGGGGCGACATCATTGGCTGAGGGGCGACATCATTGGCTGAGGTGTAGCATCAATTGGCTGTGGGGCGACATCATTGGCTGAGGTGTAGCATCATTGGCTGAGGGGTAGCATCATTGGCTGAGGGGTAGCATCATTGGCTGAGGGGGCGACATCATTGGCTGAGGGGTAGCATCATTGGCTGAGGGGCGACATCATTGGCTGAGGTGTAGCATCATTGGCTGAGGTGTAGCATCATTGGCTGAGGGGTAGCATCATTGGCTGAGGGGTAGCATCATTGGGCTGAGGGGTAGCATCATTGGGCTGAGGGGTAGCATCATTGGCTGAGGTGTAGCATCATTGGCTGAGGGGTAGCATCATGGCTGAGGGGTAGCATCATTGGCTGAGGGGTAGCATCATTGGCTGAGGTGTAGCATCATTGGCTGAGGTGTTAGCATCATTGGCTGAGGGGTAGCATCATTGGCTGAGGGGTGACATCATTGGCTGAGGGGTAGCATCATTGGCTGAGGGGTAGCATCATTGGCTGAGGGGTAGCATCATTGGCTGAGGGGTAGCATCATTGGCTGAGGGGTAGCATCATTGGCTGAGGGGTAGCATCATTGGCTGAGGTGTAGCATCATTGGCTGAGGGGGTCACATCATTGGCTGAGGGGTAACATCATTGGCTGAGGGGTAGCATCATTGGCTGAGGTGTAGCATCATTGGCTGAGGGGTCACATCATTGGCTGAGGGGGTAGCATCATTGGCTGAGGGGGTCACATCATTGGCTGAGGGGTAGCATCATTGGCTGAGGGGTAACATCATTGGCTGAGGGGTAACATCATTGGCTGAGGGGTCACATTATTGGCTGAGGGGTAGCATCATTGGCTGAGGGGAGGCATCATTGGCTGAGGTGTAGCATCATTGGCTGAGGGGTCACATCATTGGCTGAGGGGTAGCATCATTGGCTGAGGGGTCACATCATTGGCTGCGGGGGTGGCATCATTGGCTGAGGGGTGGCATCATTGGCTGAGGGGCGACATCATTGGCTGAGGGGTGACATCATTGGCTGTAGGGGCGACATCATTGGCTGAGGGGTGACATCATTGGCTGAGGTGTAGCATCATTGGCTGAGGGGTCACATCATTGGCTGAGGGGTCACATCATTGGCTGAGGGGGTAGCATCATTGGCTGAGGGGTCACATCATTGGCTGCGGGGTGGCATCATTGGCTGAGGGGTCTTCTCCTCACTGCTCATTACTAAAAACTGCTCTTCTATGTGAGGATTGATAAATAAAAGCAATTAGAACCAGTAAATTTAGTTTTATATGGCATTTTGCCTCTCTATTAGAAAGTGTGAGAAAATTATATATCTTCGCCATAGGTTGACCTTTTGACCACCACTGTAACCATGGTAACGCCTTAATTATATATAATAACATTGACCCAACGGGTCATGGGTCGTCTAGTATATATATATATATATATATATATATATATATATATATATATATTATATAAATATATATATATATATATATATATCTTTATATAATATATAAAGCAGTAAAGTATGTTTGTTTGTTTGTCCTCTTATAACTCGAGAACTACTCATCGCAGAGAAAAACCAAAGGCATATTCGGCATCAGTTCGTCTCAGAGCAACTACAGCACACCTTAAATTTTAAAAAACTTCGGGTTTTAAAATTAACGTATTAGCGCAGAAGCGCTAGCAGAAGAGGGAGGGAATCGAAGGGAGGGAGCGCAGCGCCCCCTCTAGCGCTTCGCAGCGCCAGCGCTTCTGTTAGCGTAATGGCTGCACAGGCGGTTCTCACTCTTGCGCATGGCGCAAATGTGCTGTTCCGATGCTTCATGTTCCTGCAAAGACTTTGGCGCATGCGCAAATGACGACACATGGGCCACTGTATGTTCGTTTAATACGTACGCGCTTTGATGGGCGGGGCGTATGGCGTTCATGAAATGGTCGAATGCGGAAGTGCTTGAAGCCGTTGCGAGCGACTCGCACGATTTCTTGTCATGGTCCACAAGATTATCACAGAGACGTGCAGCTTCCAGCATTACGAGATATGATCGAGACCTAACTTTTGAGACCAGTCCCAGCCTTCTAGGCCCCCGTGGTTGGTTCAGACCACCCCGACAAAGGACGTGTTGGATTTTATCGCGAGCCGATTCGAGCGCCGACGTGCCGGCGAACAAAACCAGTGATATCTTGTTAACGCAATGGTTCGATTTTTACAAAATAAACCTTTTCTTGAAGGGCTGAACCGTGCGCTCACAATGATACCGAGTGTGACCCTGGGAGAGCCGTTTTGCGCCGGCAAAGGCGCCTTGTTTTCCGTGATGACCATGACGTGCTGCAAAGATTACCATAAATGATAATATATTACCGGCGGCGCGTTCCGTGACGTCACGGCTCACTTAATTGCAATTATCTCTGGGATTCTGGGATCTCTGGATCGTACCAACTTCTATATATATAAAGCAGTAAAGTATGTTTGTTTGTCCTCTTATAACTCGAGAACTACTCATTGCAGAGAAAAACCAAAGGCATATTCGAATCAGTACGTCTCAGAGCAACTACAGCACACCTTAAAATTTAAAAAACGTCGGGTTTTAAAATTAGCGTATTGGCGCAGAAACGCTAGCAGAAGAGGGAGGAATCGAAGGGAGGAGCGCAGCGCTCCCTCTAGCGCTTCGCAGCACCAGCGCTTCTGTTAGCGTAATTAGCGTATTTCGGAACGTTAATTTTTCAACTTCATTATTCGGAATCAGTACGTCCCAGAGAAACTTCGTAATGTTAATTTTTCAACTTCATCCGATTGACATGGGACCAACGGCATGTGACAGAGTGAACATACATGCTACATTTATTTGACGACAATGAGTTCCGACTTCGGGTTCGTGCCGCCAACCCTGTTAGGCACCTCTTGCGGCACACAGGGAATTACCAGTGAACTGGTACTCAATTTGCCGACCTCGGTAGGATGACAGGCTGAGTCAACCCCCCTGGTGTTAAGGGGGAGGAGGAGGGGAGGGGGAAGAGGAGGGGAGGGGAACGGGGGGGAACGGGGGGGGGAGGGGGGAGGGTGGGCGGGAGGGGGTGGGGAGGGGGGGGAGGGGTAGGGGGGAGGGGGGAGGGGAAGGTGGGTGAGGGGAAGGGGGAGGGGAAGGGGGAGGGGAAGGGGGAGGGGGGGGAGGGGAAGGGGAGGGGGAGGGGGAGGGGAAGGGGGAGGGGAGGTCCCTTCTTCCCCAGGGGAGGGTCCCTTCTTCCCCAGGGCACCCCCACACCCTCCCCTCCCCCCTTCCCCTCCCCCCTTCCCCCTCCCCCCTGTTCCCCTCCCCTCCTCTCCTCCTTCCCCCCCTCCCCCCCGTTCCCCTCCCCTCCTCTTCCCCCTCCCCTCCTCCTCCCCCGCCCGGCAATGCCGGGTACTTCTGCTAGTATATATATATATATTGTTGCGGATATGAGATTGGCCTCCATCCATATCCGCTTGTAAATATTCCCCTATTTCCCCAATACTTCCCAACTATCCCCAATCCCCCATTCCCTAGTCCCATTTTCTGTAAACAACACTCTGTAGACCCGACCTCCCCCTATTTCCCCCATTAAATGTCGCATCCAGGTCCACCGCATCTCACGTAGACAACTATAGGACATCTTGCTAGTTATTCTTAGTCTATGTCAGTTAAGGACTCGTTTCCATTAATTCTGACTCTTCGTTGCACCAGAATGTGATTGTATGGCACAGTTAGGAAGTTTAGGACCTCCCAATACCTCCCCGCAGCTTTTCCTCACGGTTCAGCAACAACAACAACAACAGCAACAACAACGGCGGCGGCGCGGGGAGTGCGCGTCCTCACTCCAGCTTGGTTAGCCGCCATCGAACATGTGCTCGACGGGGTTACCACGTAGGGGCTCGCTGTCAGCTCCTCGTCAAGGGCGGAGCCCGGTAACCCCCCGCACCCAATAGAAGCGGCGGACCGCTCCCATCTGGGGCGGAGCCAACGAGCCGAGGGCGTGTCACTCCCCGCTGAGCATGCGCAGGAAGAGGGAGGTGACGTCAGATGCGCTCCTCAGCTTGCAGAGAGAAGACGCCACCTCCGAGCGCTGACATACCTCCCCGCATCTCTGGACCGGACCGCGTTTGATTCTGCCCCTGAGCCAAGGTGCACCTTGTGCTATCGACTGCCTGTCCTTCCCTGCCATCAATCCCCGTGTAAGTCAGTCTTGTCCCGTTTGTCTGTGGTCTGTCGGGGATAGATAAGACTGTGTCTAAGTGCCCATCTTTTCTGTGCTTTACCTCTTACCGTGTAATCTACCCGTTTATGCATCACCAATTATATCCTCCTCCGGAGGTCTTGAGAACTGTACCCCTTGTGTCGTTGCATTTATCCCAGCCGTTGTGTCCTTTCCTTCATTGATTTAGCGTAGCGCGATTCGGCCAACGTTCGAGTGGAATCGGGCGGGATCGCGTTCTAATCGGGGAGTAACTGTTCGGACGCGGTAATACCAAACCGCTCGGTAAACTAACATCTTTAATCCGCGTCTGTAACAATTGGTGTCGGGAAGTGGGATTGGACCCGAAGCGCGCTTCACGCGCTCGAAATTATTAACGGCGAAATTTGATTTTGTTTTACAAAAATAAAAACCCGAATTTTGAAAGTCGCGCTATGGCGGATCAAGACGGCTGGGTTCCGGTAGAGGAGAGTGAGGCAGGGTCGATCCAGGACCAAATTGAGGGACAAGAGGAGAGCGAAGCAGTGAGGGCGGCAGGTTCGCAAAATGGCGCCTCGCACATGGCTGCGGCGGCCGCACCCGCTGCACAAGTGGGAGGGATGGCCCAAATGCAGGCCCTCATGGAGCAATTTATGGCGCAAATGCAGGCGTCCCTCAACCTGCAGAAGGACGATATGAGGGCTAATAGTGAGCAAATGAGGGCTGATGGTGAGCGATTGGGTGAGCGATTGGAGGGCCAAATGGGGGTAATGAGGAACTGGATGGATGCTCAGGGTGAGCGATTGGAGGGCCAAATGGGGTCCAATAGCGAGAAATTGATGGAGGACATGGGGGCCCAGATCGGAGGGTTAGGGAGTAGAATAGAGGGATTACACAATAGATTAGGGGAAATACAGGAGGGGTTAATGGGGGTAGAAAACAGAATGGCCGTTCAGGAGAATCAAATGGAAGGGATGAAAAAGGGGTTAGAGGGGTTAGAAAACAGTATGGAAGGCAAATTGAGGGACATGAGGGACCAAGCGGAAAGGGAAGTTAAACAAATGGGGCAGCAGATAGAGGGGGTCAGAATGGGGGTAGAAACTAAATTGGATGCTCACAGGGAGGAAATGGAGCAGATGAGGGTGGCATCTGGGCAGGAGATGCAAGTGATGGGAGAAGAGATCAGAAGAGGTGTGAGTGAGGAGGTCGGAGGAGTGCGCGAGGAGGTGAGGCACTGTAAGGAGCGCATGGAGAAGGAGGTGAGAAAGGGGACTGTAAAGTTACAAGGGGGCATAGAGGACCTGACGCAGGAGGTGGAACAGCTGACGGTGGGACAGACTGAGTTAGTGGACCAGGTAAAGAAGAACACAGCGGTAATAGAGGGTTTAAAATCGACACAGAAGGAGATGAAAAAGGACGTAGGGGTAATTAAAAAAGAGTGTCAGACGGTACATGAGGACCTGACGAGGAAAATGAACAAGGTGGTAGAGGTAATGGAGACGAAGGACCGGCAGGTGAGGACGCACCTGGAAACGGTCAAGGTAGCCTTAGAGGACGAGCTTGAGGAGACGTACCGGGGAATAAAGGAGGTGAAGCAGAAATTAGAAGAAGTGGAAGAAGGGGTGAGCGAAATTAAGAAGCGACGGAGAGGGGATAAGAAAGAGATAAAAGAGGAGGTAAAAGAATTGGTCCAAAGTCTGTGTTCGGATCGTGATGATGTGCTCATTAACCGGATGAGGGATTCGCAGGTGATGGAGGAGAAGCGAAGAGAAAGAGGACCCGGTGTAAGTGGTGACCAATATGGTCGTGCGTATGATGCGCCAGGTGATTTACTGAGCTTGGGGGTCGAGATGGACCCGGGTGTTCGTGAGAGGCCGTTGGTGAAGTGTGCGACAGGTCTGGTGTGCGAAAAAGGAGGTGTGCGAGAAAGTCCGACTCTGGGGTGTGTGAGGAAAAAGTGCGCTGTCAAGAGTAAGGGTGAGTGCGCGACCGAGAGTGGAGGTGAGAGTAGAAAGAGTGACATGGAGCGTGAGTTGGTTGTGACAGGTGAGAAAGGAAGCACACCTGGAATGGTAGAGCGTGTGTGGGAATGCACGCTGGAATTGGTCGTGAGGCACGTGGTTGGGTGTGCGAGTGAGGGCACACCTGTGATTGTCACAGAGGAGGTGACCGAGGAGGGGGCGCGAAGAGGTGTGTTGGTGAGGTGTGCGACCAACGAATGTGTTCCAAAGTGTTCGGTGGTCAGGTGTGTGACCAAGGCTGGGAGTGGAATGAGTGTACCTGGGTGTGTTAGAGAAGGTACGACGAGGAGCATGGAAACAGCTGGAGGTATGAGCAAGAAAGGGGTAGCGTATGCTTGTAAGCATCCAGGTGAGGCATCGACGGTAACCGGGTTTGCGGTTAGAACGACTTATAGCCGAATCAGGCCCTCGGTGCGCGTCGGGCAGCTTCGCGTGCCGCGAGGACCAGCGGGGATCCGAACCACGGCGGTTTCGAAAGAACCGCCGTACGCGATCCACGCTGTGCCTCGCTTGGAACGGCTGCGTCCAGGCTCCACTATGTGGAGCGGGCAGCCCGATAGGAAGGGTCGTCATGGCGACCACTTTCTATTGAGACGTGCCGGCAGGTCGAGATCGGGACATTGGATGGCTCCACGCCGAGGTGGTGCGTGGGATCTCGGCCCGGGTAAACCTCCTTCCCTGCCCTGAATGCGGGACGTATCCAGCCGCTGGCACCAAACAACCCGCATTCATTGCTCGGCTTTACGAAGCCGGGCTTTGGACAGGAATTGGCGCACCGAGAGGCATTAGTGAGTAGACTGTGTGATGAGGTTAGTGTTTTGGACCCAAAATTAGAGAAAAACAAAATTTGATGATTGGCAAAGGATTGGCAGTAATGATTGGCAGATGATGGGTAGTGAGTGGCAAATTTTTGATTTGTTGAAATTTGATGTGCAAAATTGGTAGTGGGAGATGCCCGATGTGGTGGGATGGCAACTCTGTCATCCCTCACAAATGGGGGGCAAATGCGCAATAGATTATGGGGTTGATGGCAGTGAAAACTAGCCCGGGTGGGTTAGGATATGGTGTGTAGGGATCTAGCGAAGATGACATTAGGTGACGTTAAGGTTAGTTAGTGACAAGGATACCTGTAGTGGGGACGCAGGTAGGTTAGAGTGGATGATAATGACGAGGGAGCGCAATAGTTTAAAGGGACGACTGGGAAGCGCAAGTTTCAGAGGGGAGTAGTTAGATGAGATGATGCTGTGTGAGAACTGGACAGGTTTGTGGAGCAGTGTATGAGTAGTGAGTGTTGTGGATCAGCGCGAATGCGCTTGGGGGAGAGAAGGGTGCAGGCGGCACCAAGTATGAGAGCACAGGTGTGCAAGTACAGGTGTGTGGAATACATGGAGCAGGGAATGAGTGGTGTGGAGAGAGTTGGAGTAAGTGGTACGGAGTGGTGTGCATGGTGCGAAGGTGTGGATGGGGGAAGAGTGGACCCCTTTCACGAGTACCCGGGGCGGGTAGTGTAAGTGTTAGGTAAATTGTGGTTGGATATTGGCATTTGTGGTGCGGTTGCAGAATGGTATGGTGGATGGGTGCATTAGTGTTGTGGAAATGGCTGGGCGTGTAGCCTGTTAGTGTGTGTAGTTGGTTTGGGCACTCCACCACTGTGAGGATGTCGGCCAGGTGAGGCCGCAGGTGGGCTCTGGGAGCCGTTAGTGTCAGTGGGTGCCTGAGGATCCCGGGTGTGGATCGGGCAGCCCGTGCCAGAGAGGGCACTGAGGGGGTGAGAGTGCGAGAGGGCCTTCCCCAGTTAGTTAGGTTAGGGTGAGGAGCAGGTAAGCTCAGGTGGCAACTACAGTGGTGGAGGTGTGCAGGTGGGTAGACCTGCTGGGAGAGCTACACGTCACAGCCCAGAAATTGTGCGAGGGCACCGGGAGATGAATCGGGGGGAGTGAGACCCCAAATTGAGAAGCACCACAGTTTGGTCAATGGGAATTGGTTTTTAGAACCCATAGTGTAAGTTGGCCAATGGATTGGCAGGGAAAGACCCCGGGTAATGTAAAGTTGTTAAAGTCATTTAGGAAATAGTTAGGATTGATGAACCTGTCGCACCATACGCAGCCACTTACCTGTGGTGATGATGACTCCACACCTGTGTTCCTTTGTTCTGTGTTGCAGGAAATGAGAATTGCTGTGTGGATTTGTGAGACGCATCACGACGTGGATGAGACATTGGGGTGATTCCATCTCTCCCTCCTTAGGAGGGACTGATGATGAATTGGTGATGGCAAATTTTGATGTTGAATTGGAGATGGCAAATTTTGATGTTGAGTTGGAAATGGCAAATTTGATTGGTTAGGAGGGAGAGAAGACGAATTTGGTTTATGGGAGGAACGGGGAAGACAGTAGGGACGTTTGTTGATGTGTAAAGTAGATGTTTATGGGTAGTGTTGTGTTTTGTGGATACAGTAAGGGGTAAGGGAGGGGCAATGTAGGTTACCTGGTGGGGGGGGGGCGTACGGTAGGAACGTACCTGTCTCACCTGGTTCCCATGTGCCCCCAGTGTGCATTACCTTGTATTGCGTGCACTTTTGCGCCCTTACCACCTTGCTCACTTGTCTTCTTTTTGTCTCCCACCTCCGAGGATCTGGCTTTGGGGCAGAGAGAGAGGAGAGCGAGGTGCTGGCTCCGCAGTTGTGGGCCTGTACTTTCGCTGCTTGCTGCCTGGATCGATACACCATATGGACCGCAATTTTTGTGGCCGCCCACCATGGACCGCAGTTCTTTTGCGGGCAACCACCACCCGTTGATGGACCTATGGGTCAACGTGGCACCTATGCCATACAGGTGAACCACTTATAGTTGGCCCCCCTGACGGCCACAATTTAGAAATGGACGCGGTTGGCGCCTTTCTTTATTTTTGAGAGAAGCCAGAAGGCCAAGTGCACTTCAGGAAGGCAAGACCAGCGGCAGAACATCGGCCGGCTGCGACACCACCGGTAACTATGAACACTTTATTGGTGCACCGGATGGTGCTGACTGTGTGTATGGGGTGGTGCTTTTGGTGCTTGGATGGGGTGCTCTGCACATTATTAAAGGCCGTAGGGCCACAGGGCACTCGTGGGTTGGTGTATCGATGCTGGCATGCGTGCTCTCTCTATGCATAACATCTGCATGTGTTCCTCCAAAAACAGGTCCTGGATCGTAGTGTAAATATCAGTGTAGTCTTGTATAAATGATGCTCCCTACCAGCTGTATGTTTAGTTTGAGGATTCTTTCCACGATTCGGTTATCCTGTGGGTGTGTTTCTGTGAGGAGAAGGGTGCAACGTCGCAGGGGGACATATTTACTCATTTGTGAACATCTGTAAAACTGTCGCACTCAGGGTTGAGTTAATAGTAGAGGGAACTACATCTGAGTGCCACACTAAAGTAAGTAAAAATTTATCGGGTCGGGACGCCCCGAGGTAGAGAAGGGTGCAATGTTGCGGATATGAGATTGGCCTCCATCCATATCCGCTTGTAAATATTCCCCTATTTCCCCAATACTTCCCAACTATCCCCAATCCCCCATTCCCTAGTCCCATTTTCTGTAAACAACACTCTGTAGACCCGACCTCCCCCTATTTCCCCCATTAAATGTCGCATCCAAGTCCACCGCATCTCACGTAGACAACTATAGGACATCTTGCTAGTTATTCTTAGTCTATGTCAGTTAAGGACTCGTTTCCATTAATTCTGACTCTTCGTTGCACCAGAATGTGATTGTATGGCACAGTTAGGAAGTTTAGGACCTCCCAATACCTCCCCGCAGCTTTTCCTCATGGTTCAGCAACAACAACAACAACAGCAACAACAACGGCGGCGGCGCGGGGAGTGCGCGTCCTCACTCCGGCTTGGTTAGCCGCCATCGAACATGTGCTCGACGGGGTTACCACGTAGGGGCTCGCTGTCAGCTCCTCGTCAAGGGCGGAGCCCGGTAACCCCCCGCACCCAATAGAAGCAGCGGACCGCTCCCATCTGGGGTGGAGCTAACGAGCCGAGGGCGTGTCACTCCCCGCTGGACATGCGCAGGAAGAGGGAGGTGACGTCAGATGCGCCCACACCACGGAGAGAGAAGACGCCACCTCCAAGCGCTGAATACCTCCCCGCATCTCTGGACTGGACCGAGCTGTATCCTGTCCCTGAGCCAAGGTGCACCTTGAGCTATCGACTGCCTGCCCTTCCTTGCCCTCAATCCCTGTGTAAGTCAGTCTTGTCCCGTTTGTCTGTGGTCTGTCGGGGATAAGATAAGACTGTGTCTAAGTGCCCATCTTTTCTGTGCTTTACCTCTTACCGTGTAATCTACCTGTTTCTGCATCACCAATATTATATCCTCCTCCGGAGGTCTTGAGAACTGTACCCCTTGTGTCGTTGCATTTATCCCAGCCGTTGTGTCCTTTCCTTCATTGATTTAGCATAGCGCGACTTGGCCAACGTCGAGTGGAATCGGGCGGGATAGGGTTCTAATCGGGGAGTAACTGTGCGGACGCGGTAATACCAAACCGCTCGGTAAACTAACATCTAAAACCGCGTCTGTAACAATATATATGAATGAATGAATGAATTGTGAGACGCATCATGACGTGGGTGTGACATTGTGCTTTGATGTTCCATCTCTGCCTCCTTATGAGGATTGATGATGAATTTGGTGATGGCAAATTTTGAAGTTGAGGGATTGTGGAGACGAATTTGGTATAGGGGAAATATGGGGAAGACGTGACAGTAGTGACGAATTTGTAAATGTGTAGATTTTTGTACATATGGGGTAAGGGCAAGGGTAGGGTAGGTGACAGGGGGGTGACGTACGGTAGGGACGAGCTTTCTCACTTCGCCCTCCGTACGCATTTCGCCTTGCATTGCCTTATTGATGTGTACCCTTGTGACCCTACCCCTCGCTCATCTGTCTTCCCCCCTTTTGTCTCCCACATGACCTGAACGCCACTGGGCGCCGAGGGGGCGTGCGTGAGTCGGCCATTGTGCGCCCGGAACTCCCAGAACCAGCTGTCTGCATCGATGCACCACATTATGGACCACACATCTGTGGCTGAGCACCACTTATGGACCCCATGGGTTGGGGCATTGCCCCTCTGCTGGAACCGGCCATGAAGGCCCAAAATCTTGGTGGCGGACCTTGATCACAGGGCACCGATGCCCCACAGGTGAACCACACTAGTCGGCCCTGTGGGCCATAAATAAAATAAAAATGGACACGTTTTGTGCAAGTTTTATTGCAAATAGGCCGCCAGCAAAGGAAGATGACAACACCAGGAAGATAGCAATAGCCAGCAGAGGGAGCCGAAGAGCAAGACACCACCAAGGGTTTGTTGGTTTTATTTTTATAAACTGAGATGACTGTGCACCGATTGGTGCTTGAGGGTGTTTTGGTGCGTTTATGGGTGCTTTCATGGTGCATTGATGCAGAGCAGACTGTCTCTCCCCCCCAAAAGAACAATCACAGGTCCTGGGTTAGTTTTGTAAATAAAGTAACGTCATTGTAAATAATGCTCCCCACCGTCAATGTATAGTTTGAAGACCATTCCGCAATTCGGTTAGCTGTGGGCATGAGTCTGTTAGGTAGGGTGCAATGGAGCAGCGGGACATATTTATTTATGTTTTAAAACTGTCGCACTCAGGGTCAGGTTAAATGTAGAGGGAACTACACCTACGTGCCACACTAAAAGTTGAGGTAAGAGGCCCGGGACGTGCCTAAGAGGAGGAGGGTGCAGTGTTGTGGATTTGTAATTGTTGTAAAGATCACCCTTTGTAAATGTCATGATCGCTGTAAATACCTCCATAATTGAAAAGGTCAAAGGTCGTCCCCTTAATTAATTCATCGCATACACCTAGCCAATCTTAAGCCCTTCTAAGTAGTTATCTCTTTATTCTATGTGAGTTTAAGGCTCTGTTGGCCATTAATTGACACTCCATTGCACCGAATCAAATAAGAATAGCACCCCTTCAATAATTACATTTCCCAGCCCAAACTCCCTCTCTGGGTAAAGCAGCTTCACAAGTGTGGGGTGCGAGCCCTCTCATTTCGCTGCAAATAGTGAATACGTGCTCCGTGCTCTGTTTGAACAGGAAGGGCGGGGTCGCCGGGAAGAGGCAAGCCCAGGGCGCGCCACGAGGGGCGGGGCTGTTCAGCCCCATGCCCAAATAAGGGAACAAGCCCGTAGCTCGCCACGAGGGGCGCGCCGTTCGGCGCCATGTCCAAATAAGGAGGCAAGCCCGTGGCATTGCCATATAAGGTCACAGAGCACGGGGGAGGGCGGTACCGAAACCGACGAGGGCGTGTCACACCCACGCTTGAGGATGAGATATGCGTGCGAAGATCGCGCAAGAGAGAGATGAGTGAGGGAGCCCCACGAGCAGTTCTGTGAAGGGAGTTGCTTGAAGGTTTATGGGAGTTGAACAAAGTAGGTACAAGGGCGGTGAGAAGGCATGAACGAGAGGCGTGATCTAGCAAGACTGAGAGAGAGAGACGTGAGGGGGTGCCTGTATTGCGGCAATAGGCCGACACCCTCTAGGCCCTATCGCCGGTCGGTGAGACGCGAGGCTGTGTTTGCCGGGTTTTCGCCTCGACCCCAAAGCGTGGATCGGAGCGCGGGCTTGGAGCCGGACCTCGACGCCTAACATCTGCCTGGACCCTCCTCTGCCGTCCCAAACCATCCCTGCCTTTCCATCCTTTTGTGTACGTGAGTTTGTTCTGTGTGTCTTGTCCCTGGGTATTAATTAAGCTTGTATAAGTTAATATTTGCACTGTGTCACCTGCTTTTTCCATTTTCCCTGTATATAACCTGGACTGCTCCTTTTGCTTAGTGTGTGTAAATAATAAATCCTGTTACTCTTCTGTACGTCTTCTTCTCTCCCTCTTTACATTTGGTCGCTTTAGAGCAGGGGCGGGCAACCCCCGGCCCGCGGGCCACATCCGGCCCGCGAAGGCTTAGCGTCCGGCCCGCCACCCTGCTAGGCTTTATTATTGCAATCCGGGCCGCGGACCTCCCAGTAAAACTCATATCATTTGTAAATGTAAGAGTTTATATTTAGCCGGTCTGAATTCAAGAAAGTGACATTTTGTCTTCAGCACCGTCCTCTTCCGGAAGACATGCGCACGGGGAACTGTCTTGCCTAGACACCGCCTGCTTGCTGATAGGCGGTCTTTTCAAATCAGCCGGCATGTGATACGGACGTCCTTCCGATTCAGTCAGCTTGCGACAAACGTTGGTGTCTGGGACAAATAACTTGCAACAAAGAGGTAAGGGACGCAGAGTTCTCTAAACCTATTTCAATTTTCACTTTCTTTCAATTTGCTTTGTTTTGTTTGTTAGAACGTGTTATTATCTTTCATTTGCTGCATTTAAATAATTTTATTCTCCCTTTTTATTTGTAAAAATAAAAATATAACGAACTTTCTATTTGTAAAGAAAAAAAATATATAACGAACTTTCTGTTTGTAAAAGAAAAAAGAAATTGACGAACTTTTGTTTAAAAGGAAAACGAAATTGACGAACTTTTGTTTAAAAGGAAAACGAACTCTTTAAAAAAAAAAGTATGCAGACTGATTCATTTCCTGTATTTCAGTTTTACGGTGAAACTGTGTCATATTCAGCATTGGCCACGTGCGCGCAAAATAAATACATTCATCTGTACAATTCGTCTTCCGAGATTTTTTGTGCCCCAGATTGCTTGCTGTTACATCATTTATTCATTGCTGATATACCTAATTTTCTTCCTTTTCAGCTCATCATGTCTGCGACCCAGCGTGTTAAGAAGAGGAAAGTGGACCTCGAGCGTCGGATCTTCAACCCTGAGTGGGAGAAGTACTTCTTCATCGAGCGCTTTGGACAGGCCCAGTGCCTCATATGCTTGAAGACTTTGGCTGTCCTAAAAGAGTACAACGTGCGCCGCCACTGGGAGACAGAGCACCGCTCGTCAAACTTCGCGTCGGTGTCTGCCACCGAAAGGAAGGACGCCATGGTTAGACTATCAGGCAACTTGGAGAAACAAACTTCACTCTTCCGCAAGCAGAATACTGAGGCCGAAAAGGTGACGCGCGCCAGTTATGAAGTCTCCCGCATCCTTGCTCGCCGAATGAAGCCATTCGCGGATGGGGACTTCATCAAGGAATGCCTCCTCGCTGTAGTGGACTCCGTCTGTCCAGAGCAGCATTCCGCCTTTGAGAACGTGAGCCTTTCGTCCCGCACCGTTCGTCGCCGCATCGAGGATATGTCGGAAAACGTGCACGACTCACTCAAAACACGCAGCTCAAATTTCGTCGCCTTTTCCCTCGCTCTGGATGAGAGCACCGACACAAAGGACACGGCCCAGCTGTCCGTTTTCATCCGTGGCGTCACCGCTGACTTTCAAGTGTGTGAGGAATTCCTCCAGCTTGTCCCGCTGCGCGACACCACCACTGGGAAAGACATCTGCGACGCCGTGCTTCTGTGTGTTGATCAGCACTCCCTGGACCTCTCCCGTCTTGTGTGTGTGACGACCGACGGTGCCCCGGCGATGGTTGGTGAGAAGAAGGGCGCCGCTTCGCTGCTAGTGCGTCACTGTGCAGCCGCCGGATACACTCAGCCCATTAACAAGATGCACTGCATCATCCACCAAGAGTCCCTGTGCGCTAAGTCTGCCAACCTCGTTGGTGTCATGTCTGTCGTGGTGAAGGTCGTCAACTCCATCCTCTCCCGCAGCCTTAACCATCGTCAGTTCCAGGCACTGATGGACGAGGTGAACGTGCACTACAACGACCTGCTCTACTTCTGTGAGGTACGCTGGCTGAGTCGTGGGGCCATGCTGTCTCGGGTGTGCGACCTACAGCAGGAGATTGCCACCTTTCTACGTCAGAAGAACCTTCCCCACGCTGATCAATTCTCTGATCCGCGGTGGCTAGCTCGCCTGGCCCTGCTCACGGACATCACGGCGCACCTGAACACCCTCAACATAAAGCTGCAAGGCAAAGACATTCTCGTGACAGACATGTACGCGCACATCACTGCCTTCGAGGTTAAACTGCGCTTGTGGGAGGCTCAATTGGCTTCTGGTCAGTTTGTGCATTTTCCTCGCCTTGCTGCATGTGCCCCTGACGATGTGGACCTGGGCACTTGCGTTAGTGTCATCAACTCTCTACGTGAGGAATTTGCTTCCCGTTTTGCAGGAGTCAGGGTGCTGGCTGCGGACTTCAAGCTTTTCACTGCTCCCTTTGACTTCCCCGTGGAAGACGCCCCTGCCTCCTTACAGATGGAGTTGGTGGAGCTGCAGTGCAACGATGAAATGAAGGCGAAGTTCCGCACCTCTTCTCCATTGTCCTTCTTCCGCGACACCGTTCTCCCTTCTAACAATTTTCAAAAATACATTGCCCATGTCCAACGCATTGTGGCCATGTTCGGCAGCACCTACTGCTGTGAACAGCTCTTCTCGAAAATGAAGTACACGAAGTCTCACCTTCGCTCCCAACTCTCGGACCGCCACCTCAATGACATTCTTCTGTTGTCTACCTCAACCATCGAGCCAGACATGGAAATACTTCTTCATGGCAAACAGCACCAGCAGTCTCATTGATTTGTAGAGTGTTCAATGCAATTTTTGTACAATCTATTCATGTAAACAAAATATAGTAATTCTGAGATTTCGTTTTTCACTCCGGCCCGCGATCTCCTTCCAAAAGTCTCATCTGGCCCTCACTCTGAAAAGGTTGCCCGCCCCTGCTTTAGAGGTTTCCAAATTGAATACCTGTGGCGCGATTTCGGCCAACGTCCAGGAATCGGGTTAGTCGGGGTAACTGTTCGGCCGCGGTGCCATCCGCTCGGCAAAACAACATCTTATCCGCGGTCCGTAACAATATATATATATATATATATATATATATATATATATATATATATATATATATATATATATATATATATACATATATATACATATATATATGTATGTATGTATGTATGTATGTATATATATATATATATATATATATATATATATATATATATATATATATATATATATATATATATATATATATATATATATATATACATATATATTGTTACGTGCTCCTCCCCAACCCCCTGGTCACGGTGTACCTCCGAGCCCCGAGAGGAGTCACGGCAGAAAAATGTGTTATTCTGTGTGTCAAAGATCCACGGAGAAGCCACCCCAATTGTTACTCACAAACAAATATTGTATTAAGATCACACAATAATATCAGTACAACAACAATAGTATTCAAAAGTACAATCCATATGTCCTATGATGGTACCATCAGTTTTGTAATATATATCTCACTGTGCTCCAAGTGAGTGAAACAAGAACATTCCCCAATGTCTCTTATCCCCGGCTTCAAGACGAAGTTGTTTCACTCCAGCGATCGCCAGAATGATGTCCAATCGAGACCAGAATCCCATACGGATGGCAAGTACAGTTACACCGCCGAAGATGTACAAAGGCGCCCTCAAGGCGACTGGGAAACCCAAAGGCGCCCTACAGGCGACAGAGATCACACCCTCTGGTATGGACGAAGTAACCTTCAAAAAGCCACGTCACACACACGCCCCAGATCGACGTCTGAATGCGGTGAAAATGGCCGAAAAGAGACGAAACCGTGAGCGAAGCACAAGTCCTGCGCGAGTTAAAATGGCCGACGACCCACTCTTGAGACGTAACGGCCCGGCGATAATTCTCCTCGGAATCCACCGCCAAAAAACCTGACACGCAGGTTGATCGGTCACAGCGATGACAACTCTGTCGAAGGAATCCCTTTCCCGGAAACCCGAAAGTTCGCTCATGACTCTTGCTCGCCAACGTTCGCTTCAGAATTCGGAGCGACTCTGCTTTCTTGTACGACTCACTCGCTCCGCCCCCTTTCTTTTTCCTCTTCCTCTTCGTCGTCCGGTTCCCGATCCGGTTTCCTGTTTCTTTTAACATTAACGTTTTACCTTTTGAAAACAGTTCATGAACAATAAACCTTTTGAACACAATAATAGTACATGGAATCAGAAATATCTACAGTGGATGCAAACCACCACAACGGAAGTGACGAATCCATAACAATATATATATATATATATATATACACATACATACATACATAAATACATACATACATACATACATACATACAGTGTATATACTGTACATATAATCTGAAATAATCTGACAATCTTAACAAATCCTAAATCCTAAAATCCTAAATCCTAAATCTTAATCTTAACAAATTATGCGATTCACAAGAGGCGATTATGTTTTCAGCTTCACAAGTGTATGCAGGACTCACTGCGTTGCCCCGATGAAGCCCCAACAAGGGTGAAACCAAGTCGGTAACTGAGTTTTGTATGCACTTGTGATAGCATCTGAACAAAGATCTAAATTACGCACTATCAGAAGGTTCTCCCAGAGCTTGGCAGGCAAGGCGTACGTACGTGGCGGTGATATCACAGCGTGCGCTCATTAGGTTGGAGACCTGAAATTATATTCTGATTGGTTACTCCTGACCGCATCCAGGCGACTCCATATAATGAGTGGACACCAGAGGGAATGCACCGTGTGGCAGGCGGTGCTTATCGCTCCCATTAAGGTACAGCGATAGCTGTATGGGATACCTTAATGGCGATTCACCACTGATAGTATGGAGTCGCATAATGACTGATGTGTATATATATATATATATATATATATATATATATATATATATATATATATCTATCTATCTATCTATCTATCTATCTATAATTCCAGTAATCTCTGTGTGTGTGTGTGTGTGTGTTTGTCTGTGACCGCTGTTTCTCGACAACCACGGGTCCGATATACTTTAAACTTGCCAGGTATATTGCTGGGGACCCGAGGATGTGCCTTTTCAAGGTTTCATATTAATCGGACAAGTAGTTACCGAGCTATGGCGATTTCTTTACCAAACTCCGCAAGCCGTTCGCTTTGGACCAAACCATTTCATGTAAATAGAGGGGGGGGATTGTCACCGTACTCGCAAGCCGTTCGCTTTGGCTTTGCGAATGGACCAAACCATTTCATGGACCAAACCATTTCATGTAAATAGAGGGGGGGGGGGGATTGTCACCGTACTCGCAAGCCGTTCGCTTTGGCTTTGCGAATGGACCAAACCATTTCATGTAAATAGAGGGGGGGGATTGTCACCGTACTCACAAGCCGTTCGCTTTGGCTTTGCGAATGGACCAAACCATTTCATGTAAATAGAGGGGGGGGATATAATTTTAGATATATATATAGTACGGGCATGCCCTAGTATATATAATCAACGAACATAACAGCGTGACGAGCGCTGTCCCGATCTCCTGTGGACCGAAGTCCAAGACCAAAGCGTCACCTCCGACCCAAAGGGTCTTCTGGAGGCTTCAGCCCGGCCACTCTGTCAACAGACAGAGATTTATTCATTGGTCCCCATTGGCTAAACATCAAGCAGAGCCGCCAATCCAGATTTCGGCCTTATTAACCCTCGTCAGGACGGCATACTGCAAAAAATCTAACCAATGAGGACCAAAATCGTCTATTAAGATGATCAAGGCACCTCCTAGCTTTAATGGTGAGCACCAGCCACGAATTATGTCTCACACGGTAAATACCGCAAAACCCGCAAGGAACCAACAGCCTGTCTGCCACACAGACCATCGTTCCCACCAGTGCAAACCAAAACCAGGGGGTGCGGTGCGATCGGCGGGGATAATAATCAACGAACATAACAGCGTGACGAGCGCTGTCCCGATCTCCTGTGGACCGAAGTCCTAGACCAAAGCGTCACCTCCGACCCAAAGGGTCTTCTGGAGGCTTCAGCCCGGCCACTCTGTCAACAGACAGAGATTTATTCATTGGTCCCCATTGGCTAAACATCAAGCAGAGCCGCCAATCCAGATTTCGGGCTTATTAACCCTCGTCAGGACGGCATACTGCAAAAAATCTAACCAATGAGGACCAAAATCGTCTATTAAGATGATCAAGGCACCTTTTCGTCTCCACAATCCCTCTACTTCAAATTTTGCCATCACCAAATTCATCATCAATCCTCATAAGGAGGAAGAGATGGAACATCAAAGCACAATGTCACACCCACGTCATGATGCGTCTCACAATCCAAACATTTGCATCATAAAAAATAACAAAACATGGCATGGTGTGGAGTACCTGTCACCTCAGGTGAGTGGATGCAGATGGTGCGAGGAGACTTCATCCTAACTACTTTCTAAATGACATTAACACTTTACACTACCCGGGGTCTTTCCCCGCCAATCCATTGGCCAACTTACACTATGGGTTCTAAAAACCAATTCCCATTGACCAAACTGTGGTGCTTCTCAATTTGGGGTCTCACTCCCCCGATTCATCTCCCGGTGCCCTTGCACAATTTCTGGGCTGTGACGTGTAGCTCTCCCAGCAGGTCTACCCACCTGCACACCTCCACCACTGCAGTTGCCACCCGAGCTTACCTAGCTCCTCACCCTAACCTAACTAACTGGGGAAAGCCCCTCCTGGCTCTGTCACCCCACTCGGTGCCCTCTGGCACCGGGCTACCCGGGTCCGTCCTCCGGATCCTCGGGCCCCATCCACAACTACTACCGGCTCCCAGAGCCCACCTGCGGCCTCACCTGGCCGACATCCTCACAGTGGTGGAGTGCCCAAACCAACTACACACACTAACAGGCTACACGCCCAGCCATTTCCACAACACTAATGCACCCATCCAAAGACCATTCTTTCACCCGCACCACAGATGCCAATATCCAACCACAATTTACCTGTACCCTCTACCTAACACTTACACTACCCGCCCCGGGTATCCGTGATGGGGGTCCACTCTTCCCCCATCCACACCTTCGCACCATCCACTCCACTCCACAATTTCCACCATACTCACTCCACGACCATCCATTCCAATACTCCATACCATTTATTCCACACTCCATGTATTCCACACAACCGTTTTCCATACCTGTTGTTGCACACCTGTGCACTCACACCTGGTGCCACCTGCACCCTCCTCCTCTTCCTGGACCATTTGGTCAACACAACACGCAATCACCACTACTCACTCCTACACTGCTCCACACACCTGTTCAGTTGCACACCTGTGCAATCACACCTGTTCAATCACACCTGTTCAATCTTCAAACACATGGCATCATCTCATCTAACTACTCCCCTCTGAAACTTGCGCTTCCCAGTCGCCCCTTTAAACTATTGCGCTCCCACGTCATTATCATCCACGCTAATCTACCTGCGTCCCCACTACAGGTATCCTTGTCACTAACTAACCTTAACGTTACCTAATGTCATCTTCTAGGTCCCTACACACGATATCCTAACCCACCCGGGCTAGTTTTCACTGCCATCAACCCCATAATCCTAGTGCTCCTTTGCCCCCCGTCTGTGAGGGATGACAGAGTTGCCATCCCACCACATCGGGGAGGTCCTACTATCAATTTGGTTCGTCCAAATTCAATCAATCAAAAATTTTGCCAATTACTGCCAATTCTATTCACTTTTCTAAATTTCGGATCAAAACACTATCACTATCACGATCACCATCATCACAGTCCGCTATATCCTAGCCTCGGTGCGTCATGACATCATTAAACTCGGTTCGTAAAGCCGAGCAATGAATTTGGGTGGTTTGGTCGCCTGTAGGTTGAATCCGTCCGGCTTTCGGTTCAAGGGAGGTGGTTTGGTTGGACCGAGGTTCCACGCACCATCTCGGCGCGGCACCTTGCGGTCCCGGGCCCGATGGCTCAATCTCCCCCGGTCGGAACCCCGTCCCCACGAGGGGGCACCGTACCGCTTCCTCCCACTCGCCCTTGAACCGGACCGTTCGCCTCGCCCGCCAAGGCCCGGACTCGACCGTGCGGGGCGGGGCCAAGCCCGATTCGGCAACGACGCTTCGAAGAGAAACGACGCAGCTTCGACCCGCGCCGGGCCCTGCATCCAACAAAGCACGCCGCGCCCCGAGCGCTCGCATCGGCTATCCGTCGCCCTAACCGCTAACCCGGTTACCGTCGATGCTTCACCTGCATGCTCACACGCATACGCTACCCCTTTCACCCTCACCAAACCCGGCGTTCCAACGCCGTCCGTACATTCCACCAACGTACTCCCTGTTACACACCACACCTCTCGCGCACACTCGCTGTTCGCACACTCCTTTAACACACCTCGCCCACCGTCTTGCGCACTCTCCCTCGGTACGTACTCCGTACCACTCACCATGGGCATGCACTCTTGCATCCACCCACTAACGCGCTCAGATGGGCTCTCCCACTCTCGCGCTACTACCAACTCAGGTGTGCTTTCTCGCACACCTTCGCCGTTCATCCCATGCGTGCATCCTCGCACCCGCTCCACCACCAACTCACTCCTCGTGTCACTCTCACCCTCGCACGTACACTCCGTACACCCCGACGTGCATTCTTGCTCGCACTCGGTTTCACTCCCACACGTTATAACACACCCACTCGCCGACGCACACTTTTTCCTCACACGCGTGCCATTTTTACTCACACGGGACCCTTCACCAACGCCCGGATGCCATATCGATCCCAATCGCGCGACAATTCTTTTGTCGCCACACATCCTCCTGCAAAATCTACCCGCACAATACACAACAGCACGACTCACCTGGGGGATCCTTTTCTCCACGCGAACCTGTAAACTTCCATTTGGATTAGCGAGTACATCATCATGATTTGAGCAGGGACTTTGTACATATTCCATTTCTCCCTGCAATTCCCGGGCTACCTCCGTCATCTCTTCAATTTCAATGCCCACTTCCACTTTTTCTTTACTCACCTCGACGACCGTTGGCTTTAATAAAATTCCCTCTACCTCATCGGTCGCCGGCTTTTCCAAACCCCGTGTCGCGATTTCTACCCCGGCCCGGTTACCCGTGCTTTCCTCCACTTCGCTCAACCAGCGCTTCTCGACCCGCGTTACCTCCTCGTGCACCCCTGGGACCCTTTCGCCCAACTTGCGGTCTCTGTCCCTCTGCTCCCTTTCCTCCCTATCGGCCCTCATTCCGTTTATTCTGTTTTCCATTTCTAGCATGAGGGCCTCCATTTGTAGCAAAAGGTTCGAATCCAACAATACTACGGTCACGGGCGCCGTCGCCGTAGCCATGTGCGAGGCGCCATTTTGCGTGCCCGTAACCTCGTGCACGAGAGCGCCATTTTGTGCGCCTGATACCCCCTCAACCGCCTCCTCATTGCTCCCCTCCATTTGATCCTGGGTTACTCCTAACCCCTCCTCAAGCTCACCCACCGGCATCCGATCGCCTTGACCAGCCATGGCGCGATTTCAAAATTCGGGTTTTTGTAAAACAAAAGCAATTTCGGTACTTTGTAATTTTGAGCGCGTTAAGCGCACTTCGGGTCCAATCCCACTTCCCGACACCAATTGTTACTGATCGCGGTTTAGGATGTTGTTTGCCGAGCGAAGGCTCCGCGACCGAACAGTTGTTCCCCGACCCACCCGATTCACCCAGAACTTTGGCCGTATCGCACCGCAGCTGCCCAATCTGGAAAAGACTAAAACGACGAAATGCAAAGAGGAAAAGGAATAAGACGAGAAGACGGACAGAAGAGTAATTGGATTTATTATACACACAAGCAAAAAGAAAGCAGTCACGTTTATTTACAACACATAAGACGCAGGTGACACAGTGCAAATACTAGCTTATACAGACTTAATTAACCCAGGGACAGAACAAACAAAACAAACTCACGTACACAAGAAGGGTGGAAAGGCAGGAGGTGGATGGCTGGAGGGAGAGGAAGGTCCAAGGGGGTCCTGCAGCACGATCGGCGCGTTTAGCAGCCGCTGTTCCTTCGCGGCCCTGCTCAAAACCGCTGTCCAGGCCCCAAGCGGCTGTTGGGTGTTGTTGCTGCTGTGGCCGCCGCTTGCTTCACCAGGACTCGTCTGACTCGTCTGGTCCAAACCCTCAACTCAACAACACTCTTGCACGTCTCCCTGTCCAACCACTCTTTCTCTCTTGGTCCAACCACTCTTTCTCTTTCTTGGTCCAACCACTCTTTCTCTCTCTTGGTCCACTCACTCCTCACCACCGACTGACCCAACGCAACCACTGACCACCCCCCACGCTTCTTGCGCGCGCGCCTTTATAGCGCCTCCGGCGATCAAGCCGCCGGCCTTTAGGACACGCCCATCGGTGTGCTCACCTCGGCCCTGGTTGGTCACGCGACCCTCTGGCTCCGCCCTTGATGACGACGGGCGGGCACGCCCCTCTTCCCCGACCCGAGCACATGTTCAATGGTGGTTTTGGAGGGGGTGTAATTGGCAATCGAGGCTTGGCAATGACGAAAGGGGATGTGAAAGGAAATGGAGATTTTGGGGATGGGAATGAAAGGGGATCTATTCTCTTTCACTGGTGCAATGGAGTACTTCAATTAATGGGAGACACAGCCTTACCCTAAAACACAGAATAAGATATAACTATCGAACAGGGGTATTCTATTATTGGCTGACGTGTATGCTTGTGGACTAATTATGGGATGCCCTTTCACCTTTACACAGCTCCGGAGGCAGGGGGCGCAGAATAAACAATAATAATCTATCTATAATTCCAGTAATCTCTGTACGTTTGTACGTTTGTACGTTTGTACGTCTGTTTGTCTGTGACCGCTGTTTCTCGACAACCACGGGTCCGATATACTTTAAACTTGCCAGGTATATTGCTGGGGACCCGAGGATGTGCCTTTTCAAGGTTTCATATTAATCGGACAATTACTTACCGAGCTATGTCCAAAAAACGATTCAACCAATCAGAGAGCAGCGAACGATCGCGTGTGCCGAACGTGGAGGACACACTCTGCCTCGGATGGCACATTTGAGAGCGTATTCATTTATTTCACGTTTGCAAACTATGTTGGCGTTAAACTATGTTTTAAAACTAATAAAACCGAATTTGCGATTCATTCGCTTTCCTGCGCGTTTGTGCACGCGATGGCGATTTCTTTACCAAACTCCGGAAGCCGTTCGCTTTGGACCAAACCATTGCATGTAAATAGAGGGGGGGGGGGATATAATTTTAGATATAGATATAGTACGGGCAATGCCCTAGTAATAATAAAGCACACAATCAAAAAAAATACAGTCCTCATATCCGCAACAATATATATATATACACATACATACATACAGACACGTGAAAAAGTAAGTACACCCCATGTAAAGTTTTGACTTTTTTAACATATTTCAACATAGAGCTATTTGATCTTCATTTCATCAATATTGATAGATAAAGGTGATATAATATAACAAATATCATGAAACATTTACATTTTGAAGTCCATTGTATAATATAAATAAACATAAATGCAAATTTCGCATGTGGAAAAAGTAAGTACACCCCTGGCTCTAATAGGTGGTATTGCCCCCTTTGGCAGAAACAACCTCAAGTAGGCATTTCTTATAACTGTCTACCAGTCTCTGACATCGACTGGGAGAAATATTTGCCCACTCCTCCATGCAGAATTCTTTCAGCTGTGCGATGTTTGAGGGGTTTCTTGCATGCACAGCTCGTTTCAAATCCCCCCACAACATCTCGATGGGATTTCGATCCAGGCTTTGACTTGGCCATTCCAGAACCGTCCATTTCTTTCTTTTCAGCCATTCCTTGATGGATTTACTGGTATGTTTAGGGTCATTGTCATGTTGCAAGGTCCACCTTCGGTTGAGCTTCAACTTTCCGACAGATTGGACATTATCCTCAAGCACCCTCTGGTACAATTAAGAATTCATAGTGGATTCGATGATGGTGAGCTGCCCAGGCCCTGATGCAGCAAAGCTGCCCCAAACCATAATATTTACACCACCATGCTTTACAGTTGGTATCAGGTTTTTGTGGTCAAATGCTGTCTTTGGTTTTCGCCAAACATGTCTCTGGTACTGTGGCCAAATAGCTCTACCTTTGACGCATCTGTCCAGAGCACATTGTTCCAGAAGTGCTGGGCTTTGCCTAGGTGTTCATTGGCAAACTTTAGTCTTGCCCTGATGTTCTTTCTGGACAGCAAAGGTTTCCTCCTGGCACACCTCCCATGTAGATCAAATTTGTGCAGCCTCTTTCTAATGGTAGACTCATGCACTTTGACATCAACAGTGGCAAGAGCTACTTGTAGGTCCCATGATGACATTCTAGGGTTCTTAGAGACTTCTTTCAGCATCTTGCGGTCTGCTCTCGGGCTGAACTTGCTGGGGCGGCCTGGCCTGAATAAGTTGGCAGTTGTTTGGAATCTTCTCCACTTGTAGATGATCTTCCGGACAGTCGAATGATTGATTTCAAATTGTTTGGAGATCTTTTTAAACCCCTTCCCAGACTCGTAGGCATCTATAACCTTCTTTCTCAAGGCCTCAGAGAGCTCTTTTGATCTAGGCATGGTGACGTCGCACACTTCAACAACAAAGAGCAAACCAAACTAAATATCTGAGGTTTATATAAGACAGGTTCCTCCAAGATCGTCTCTAACGATGTTCTAATCATTTGCACCTGAGCTGGTGCACCTGATTCTAATTTTAGGTATTTGAAGTAGTGATAAATGTAGGGGTGTACTTACTTTTTCCACATGCGAAATTTGCATTTATGTTTATTTAAATTATACAATGGACTACAAAATGTAAATGTTTCATGATATTTGTTATATTATATCACCTTTATCTATCGATATTGTTGAAATGAAGATCAAATAACTATGTTGAAATATGTTGAAAAAGTCAAAACTTTACATGGGGTGTACTTACATTTTTCAAGTGACTGTATATATATTGTTGCGGGTCACAACGTCGGCCTTTCCCCTTACCAAGGGGGGGATTAGTCCCCTTGTCTTTTACTAGCCGACGGGACCCGGGACCGATGACGTCCTTCCCGGACAGCGTTAGGTCGGGTTTTAGGACTAGGGATTCGCTATTACCTAAGTACTAACGCCGCCCAGAAATGAGGAAATAAGCCCCGCCCGAATCACGGGTGTTAGTGGAAACACCGAGCGGTAGCGACCCATGACTCGAGCGGTTAGCAATGACTAACCCGATCCAAGCGGTTCGTAATCGTGCCACGCTTAGCCAATGATGGAAATGACTGAAACGGTCGAATTTGGGAAGAAAAGGAATAACACACAGGGGGAGGGGGAGGGGAGAAGGGGAGGAGGTAGGGTGGAGGGGGAAGGGAGGGGGAGGGGAGGATTACGGAGGGGGGGAGGGAAGGGGAGGGCCAGTCAACAATGACGTTGCAGTTCTCATGGTCGGAGAGCAGCACAACAATCGTGACATCGTCCTGCATCTTCGCAACAGCACGAAGCGGCTTTTGGATACTCACCGATCCTGTGACGCTCTCCAGTACCGGCGTTGCCAGGCGGGGGAAGGGAGACCCGTACATTCCCAACCCATACATTCGCCCTCTCGACTCAAGCTCACTCGGACAAAAGCCTCGCACAAATTACACCGTGAAGGCCCAATGGCAATGTCTATGCCACAAATCAAGTACGTGAGCGAGTCGGGCGCACTGAATTGAAAATATATAGAACGCTCATACTCCATGAAAAGTGAAGCCGCCGTGTCGCCATCTTGGTTAGCACAACTCGACCAACTCGCTTCGCGGATCTCGTTTGTTTTGAACGTGTGAATTACGTGCGAACGCGTAACTGTGAGTTTATGGTGGCAAGGAACATCACGTGATATTATGAAATTTTTTTTTTTAGGTCGGCCATGTTCTTCCCAGGCTCAATGGCCATGTCTCTGCCAAATATCAAGCACGAGAGCCTCTCCGTTTAGGAGTCTATCGGTAACATTACACACACACACACACACACACACACACACACACACACACACACACACACACACACAAACTGTTTTTAATATACTAGGGCATGCCCGTACTATATATATGCCCGTACTATATATCTATCTAAAATTATATCCCCCCCCCCTCTATTTACATGAAATGGTTTGGTCCATTCGCAACGCCAAAGCGAACGGCGAACGGCTTGCGAGTACAGTGACAATCCCCCCCCCTCTATTTACATGAAATGGTTTCGTCCATTCGCAACGACCACAGAACCCCCCCCTCTATTTACATGGAATGGTTTGGTCCATTCGCAACGCCGGCACAGCGATCGTTCGCTGCTCTCTGATTGGTTGAATCGTTTTTTGGACATAGCTCGGTAAGTAATTGTCCGATTAATATGAAACCTTGAAAAGGCACATCCTCGGGTCCCCAGCAATATACCTGGCAAGTTAAAAGTATATCGGACCCGTGGTTGTCGAGAAACAGCGGTCACAGACAGACAAACGTACAAACGTACAGAGATTACTGGAATTATAGATAGATATATTTATATTTATATTTCTGTCAGTTGATTGTTTGTTTGACATTTGTATTACAGTGTACAAGAAGGTATAAATAAATGAATGACATGTTTATCTAACCATTTATTCGGAGGAAAATTATTACGGAAGTGCACCAAGCTGTTTTACATGCAATTTTCAAAGTGCCCTCCCTCGAGATCGATGCACAATTGCAGCCGAGCAGGCACAGAGTGGCACACACGCTTGCAGAGTTCGATATCAATTTCCTCAAACTTTGCAGGGATTTGAGCCTTCAATTCCTGAATGGTACGAGGCTTTTCACGATAAACAAGGTCTTTCATGAGCCCCCAAAGAAAGAAATCTGGAGGTGTAAGGTCTTGGGAGCGTTATAAGGAGTCTTAAGCATTGTAAGGAGCATTATAAGTAAGCGTCTGGGGAGTGGAAGGTCTAAATTGTTAGATAAACATTAAACATGTCATTCATTTATTTATACCTTTTGTACACTGCAATACAAATGGCAAACAAACAATCAACTGACAGAAATATATATTGTTGCGGATCTCCGACGTCGGCTCTCCCCTTATTAAGGGGGGGGGGGGGGGGGTTAATCCCCTTGTCCTTTATCTGGCCGAAGCAGTCCTGGGGATTATAACGTCCTTCCCGGGCAGCGTTAGGTAGGGTTTTTAGGACTAGGGATTCGCTACTACCTAAGTACTAACGCTGACCGGAAACGAGGAAATAACTCCCGCTCGAATCACGGATATTGATTGAATATGCAGAGCAGATAGCAATCCGCGACCCGAGCTGTTAACCAGTGAATAGACCCGATTGTAGAGGTTCCGAATCATGCCACGCTTACCAATTGAGAAAAGACTGATACGATCGGATGAGGAAGAAACCCAGCAAGAACAAGGTAATTTATTTACAATGTACAAAGAAGAGGAAAAGAAAGGAATGTACAAGGAAGAGGAAGGAAAAGGACACAGGGCAGTCTTAACCACAGTCTTAACTTATTCCCTGGACTCGGGCCCACTCGCTCTCAGATTCACTCACATGGGGATGTAGAAGGTAGGGTGGAAGGTCCGGCGATGGCATTCCCAGCTCGTCCGGTCCCCGACTCGTACCAGCAGACGATGGTGGAAACCCAGCAGGCAGCTCTCCGCGTAGCATAGGCGCGAGCGGACAATTATTGTGATGGGGAAAGGGTAAGCTGGGCTAGCGCGACTTCGTGGCTCTTGGCAGCGTACGTAATATATGTACCGGCGCCTCCCGGTATTACTCGCTCCAAGCGCCCCTTCCCCAATGTCCGTCTGCACGCTGCAGTTCTCGGCAATGCGTGCCGCGCGCTCGCCCTTTGTAAGCTGGTTGCCACAGCGCATCTCTCCCTCTCGTACTCAACGCACGTTCCAGGTCAAGCGCCTCTCTCTCCCCGCTCAGACCTGAAGGTCAACCTCCTATCACGAGTGCAGTTGCGTATATGGTGGCGGCCATCTTGGATTTTGACGTGGCGACACAATTTTCAATAGCCTTCTTCCTTATGTCGAGATACACCCACACACCAAATTAGAAGTTGGTACTTCGCTTATTTTTCAAGATATTCATCTCACAAAGTTCAGACATACATGGCGGCGGGCATCTTGGATTTTGACGTTGCGACCCAATTTTCAATAGCGTTCTTCCTTATGTCGAGATACACCCACACACCAGATTAGAAGTTGGTACTTCGCTTATTTTTCAAGATATTCATCTCACAAGGTTCAGACATACATGGCATCAGACATACATGGCGGCGGCCATCTTGGATTTTGACGTGGGTTGCACCCACACACCAAATTCGAATGCGGCCCTTCGCTTACGCACGCATGCATGCACGCCCGCACTCAAACACGCACGCCCGCACGGACGGACGGACACACGGATGAGGGGGAAACCATAGTCCCCTTTCGCTCCGCTGTGCGACGGGGGACAACAAAGGGGGCCTAATCTTATTTGTTTGACACAACGCAGATGCAACTACTGGACATGGCCTTATCTAAACACATACTAAGAAATAACTACAGCCCTAAGGTGACCTACGTGTTGCTTGTGGCCTATCTATGGGGTGCAACCTTTAACCTTTAATGATGTTACTTGTGTGGGTTCTCAAAACCGCAACAATATATATATATATATATATATATATATATATATATATATATATATATATATATATATATATATATATATATATATATATATTGTAACGATTTTGAGAAGTGTGTAACGAATTTGAGAAGTGTAACGGTTTTTGAGAAGTGTAACAATTTTGGAGGAAGTGTAACGAATGTGAAAACGTTACAATGTGAACGTTACAAAAGGTACGGTAACACCCTGGTAATGTAAATAATGGTCGTAGCCGGCCGGCCTCCTAGTTAATTCCATGAAACTTACACGCAGGTCACGATATATCTTTTAAATAGTGTATTTCCTTATTCCATGTAGGCTAAATATGTGTTTCCCACTAGATTGACTTTGCATTGTATCAAACAAAATAAGCGTAGGCCCTTCCAATTTCCCCAAAACCTCCCTTCCAATTGCCTTCCGCATTTTGGGCGGTTTTCTTCAAACCACCATTGGCCACGAGGTAGGGTTGGGGAAGAAAGGCGTGTCTCCACCTCGTCATAAGAGGGAAGGAGTGAACCAGCTCTAACAGCCAATCAACACCGCGGTGAGCGACCCGGTAGGCGTGCCCTGGGAGCCGGCGGCTTGATTTCGCCCGAGGTGATAAAAGCGACTGTAAGGGACTGCTTTACCAGATGAGCTGCGAGATGACTTGGAGAGGCCTTGGGAGATGAGCAAAGAGGCTGCACCAAGAGGTGAGATGCGAAACGCTCCAAGCCAAAGAGGAGAGGTACTCGGCAAGGAAACCAGCTTTGGAGAGACGCGCTGAAAGGAGGGAGACGGCCCCACCCCAAGAAGAGGAGCAGGTGTGCCGAACCAGCGCGTGACGTCTACCGCAGTGGATACACGACGGAGGGTTTCCCGCCAAAACCGCGAGGAATTGTGAGCTGCGGCCTCCCGACCTGGCCTCCCTCTCAAGCAATCCATCTCAAGCCCTACCTGCCTGCAATATCCCCTGTGTAAGTGTGAACGTCCTGTCCTACTCGTGTCTTGGGGCTAAGTAAAAATGAATAGTGTAAGTTAACGATTCGCTGTGTTACTGCTTCTTCCATCCATTGCTTGTGTGTGTATAATAAAATCTGTTCTTCCTCCGTATTCTTCTTCTTTTTCAATCTCTTTCGGTCGCTTTAGAGATTTCCCGATTGAATATCTGTGGGGCGATCTGGTCAACGTCGGGTGGAATCGGGTTTAATCGGGGAGTAACTGTTCGGACGCGGTTAAATACACCACCGCTCGGTCAATATAACATCAAAAGCCGCGTCTGTAACATTTGGTGTCGAGGAGTGGGATTCGGACCTGGGACTAAATTTGTTAGGCCCAAATTTTGGAACACCAATTGTACCGTTAGGGTAACAATTGGTGTTGGAAAGTAGAATTCGATCCGGAGCGCGTTTCACGCGCTCGAAATTATAACGGCGAAATTTGATTTTGTTTTATAAAGCAAAACCCGAATTTTGAGATCGCGCCATGGACAATCAAGGCGATCGGATGTCGGTGGGAGAGATAGACAGGGTGGAATCGACCCAGGACCTCGGGGAAATGTATGTGGAGGATAGGGAGGAGGAGAAAAATAGCAATGTGGTTGCGGAAGTATCAGACGCGCAAAGTAGCGTCCTCACGCACGTGGGTGAAGCGGCACCAAATTTTGCCGCGACCGTGGCAGCGCCCCTGGTGGATTCGAACCTTTTTATGTTGCAAATGAGGGCCCTTATGGAACGAATGGGAGACCAAATTGTGGGAATGAGGGCTGATAGTGAGCGGTTGGGAAACCAAATGGGGGTAATGGGGAACCGGATGGATGCTCAGGGTGAGCGATTGGGAAACCAAATGGGGGTAATGGGGAACCGGATGGATGCTCAGAGTGAGCAAATGAGGGCTGATAGTGAGCGATTAGAGGGCCAAATGGGGGTAATGAGGGACGAAGCGAGGGGTACCGGTGAGGAGTTAGACAAGAAATTTGGGAAGTTCGACAATAATTTTGAGGGGTTAGACAACGGGATAAAAGAGGTAAAGAATGGGTTAATGGGGGTGGAAAACAGAATGGCTGCCCAGGAGAATCAGTTAGAGGGGGTGAAAAATGGGTTAATGGGGTTAGAAAATAGGATGGAGGACAAATTGCGGGAAATAGGGGAACAATCTGCAAGGGAAATCAAACAAATGGGAGAGCAAATAGAGGAGGTGAAAATCGGGGTAGAAACCAAACTGGATGCTCAGAGGGATGAATTGGGACAGATGAGGGTGGCATCTACAAAAGAGATGGAGGAAATACGACGAGGGGTAAGTGAGGAGGTTTCGGGGCTGCGCGAGGAGGTAAAGCGAGGTGAGAAGCGTATGGAGAAAGAGGTGAGGAATAATACGGCTAAGTTACAAGGGGGAATAGAAGATCTGACAGAGGAGGTGGAACAGCTGACAGAGGGACAAACGAAATTAGTGGAGCAGGTTCAAAGGAACACTGCAGTACTCGGAGGGTTAAAGGCGACACAAAAAGAAATTAAAAACGAATTAATAGCGACACAGAGGCAATGTCAGATGGTACGGGAGGAACTGACAATGAGGGTGGACGAGGTGACAGAGATAATGGAGACAAAGGACCGAGAGGTGAGGACGCACATCGAGACGGTCACGGTAGCCCTAGAGGACGAACTTGAGGAGACGCACCGAGAAATAAAAGAGGTTAAACAAAAACTAGAGGAAGTGGAAGAAGAGGTGAGTGAAATTAAGAAGGGACGGACAGAAACTAAGAGAGAAATCCAGGAGGAGGTAATGGAATATGTACAAGGTCTGTGTTCAAATCATGATGAGGTGCTCACTAACCAAATAAAAAGTTTGCAGGTGGCAAAGGAGGTGCGGAGACGAAGTACGGAGGTGAGTGGCAATGTATATGATGTGAGGAAAGCTTCAGTCGGCTTGGGGATTGGTTTGGATCCGGGTGTTCGTGAAAGGCCGTTGGTGAAGTGTGTGACAGGTCAGGTGTGCGAAAAAAGAGGTGTGCGAGAATGTCCGACCATGGGGTGTGTGAGGAAAAAGTGCACGCCGAGGAGTGAGTGTGCCGTCAAGAGTGAGTTGGTCGAAGCGCGTGTGCGAGGGGGTACATGGAAGCGCGGTGTGGTGAGTGTTACGGAGGACGTAACGAGAGAGTGTACACCTGTGGTGAGTGTTACAGAGGATGTAACGAGAGAGTGTACACCTGTGGTGAGTGTTACAGAGGATGTAACGAGGAAGTGTACGCCTGTGGTGAGTGTTACAGAGGATGTAACGGGAGGGTGTGCGCGAGAAAGGTGTGTAACGGACAGGTGCATGAGGAAAGAGTGTGCTGTCGAGAGTAAGGGTGAGTGCGCGGTCAAGAATGGAGGTGAGAGTAGTGAGAGTGAAACGGAGCGTGAGTTGGTTATGACAGGTGAGCGAGGATGTACACCTGGAATGGAAGGATGCACACCTGGAATGGTAGAGCGTGTGTGGGAAGGCACATTTGAGTTGGTAGTGAGGCACGTGGTTGGGTGTGCGAATGAGAGCACACCTGTGATTGTCACAGAGGAAGTGACCGAGGAGGGGGCGCGAAGAGGTGTGTTGGTGAGGTGTGCGACCAACGAATGTGTGCCAAAGTGTTCGGTGGTCAGGTGTGTGACCAAGTCGGCGAGCGGAATGAGTGTACCGAGGTGTGTAAGGAAAGGTACGAGGAGAATGGGAACAACTGCATGTATGAGCAAGAAAGGGGTAGCGTATGCTTGTAAGAATCCAGGTGAAGCGTCGACGGTAACCAGGCTAGAGGTTAGAACGACTTATAGCCGAATCAGGCCCTCGGTGCGCGTCGGGCAGCTTCGCGTGCCGCGAGGACCAGCGGGGATCCGAACCACGGCGGTTTCGAAAGAACCGCCGTACGCGATCCACGCTGTGCCTCGCTTGGAACGGCCGCGGCCGGGCTCCACTAGGCGGAACGGGCAGCTGGATAGGAAGGGTCGTTATGGCGACCACGTTTTGTTGAGAGGTGCCGGCAGGTCGAGATCGGGACATTGGATGGCTCCACGCCGAGGTGGTGCGTGGGATCTCGGCCCGGGTAAGCCCCCGCCCCTGCCCCGAATGCGGGACGCATCCAGCCGCCGGCACAAAAGAATCCGCGTTCATTGCTCGGCTGTACGAAGCCGGGCTGTAGATGTGAATTGGCGCACCGAGAGGATGTAATAAGTAGACGGGTGATGGTGATAGTGATAGTGATTTAAAACGAAATTTAGAAAAGTGAATAGAATTGGCAGTAAATGAAATTTTTTTTGAATTGGTTGGAATCTGGACGAACAAAATTGATAGTGAGAGACCCCCGATGTGGTGGGATGGCAAATCCACCATCCCTCACAGAGGGGGGGCAAATGCGCAATAGATTATGGGGTGTATGGCAGTGAAAACTAGCCCGGGTGGGTTAGGTTATATTGATAGGGATCTAGCGAAGATGACATTAGGTGACGTTAAGTTTAGTTAGTGACTGATACCTGTAGTGGGGACGCAGGTAGTTTAGTATGGATTATAATGACGTGGGAGCGCAATAGTTTAAAGGGACGACTGGGAAGCGCGAGTTTCAGAGGGGAGTAGTTAGCTGAGATGATGCCGTGTGAGTGAGAATGGAACAGGTGTGATTGCACAGGTGTGCAACTGAACAGGTGTGTGGAGCAGTGTATGAGGGAGTAGTGGTGATTGCGTGTTGTGTTGACCAAATGGTCCAGGAAGAAAGGAGGGTGCAGGTGGCACCAGGTGTGAGGGCACAGGTGTGCAACAACAGGTGTATGTGGCTGTGTGGAATAAATGGTAGTGTGGAATATCTGGAGTAGTGGAATGGATGGTCGTGGAGTGAGAATGGTGGGAATTGTGGAGTGGAGTGGATGGTGCGAAGGTGTGAATGGGGGAAGAGTGGACCCCCATCACGGATACCCGGGGCGGGTAGTGTAAGTGTTAGGTAGAGGGTACAGGTAAATTGTGGTTGGATATTGGCATCTGTGGTGCGGGTGACAGAATGGTATGTGGATGGGTGCATTGGTGTTGTGGAAATGGCTGGGCGTGTAGCCTGTTAGTGTGTGTAGTTGGTTTGGGCACTCCACCACTGTGAGGATGTCGGCCAGGTGAGGCCGCAGGTGGGCTCTGGGAGCCGGTAGTAGTTGTTGTGGATGGGGCCCGAGGATCCGGAGGACGGACCCGGGTAGCCCAGTGCCAGAGGGCACCATGGGGTGACAGAGCCAGGAGAGGGGCTGTCCACAGTTAGTTAGGTTAGGGTGAGGAGCTAGGTAAGCTCGGGTGGCAACTACAGTGGTGGAGGTGTGCAGGTGGGTAGACCTGCTGGGAGAGGTACACGTCGCAGCCCAGAAATTGTGCTAGAGCACCGGGAGATGAATCGGGGGAGTGAGACCCCAAATTGAGAAGCACCACAGTTGGTCAATGGGAATTGGTTATTAGAACCCATAGTGTAAGTTGGCCAATGGATTGGCAGGGAAAGACCCCGGGTAGTGTAAAGTGTGTTAAAGTCATTTAGAAAATAGTTAGGATGAAGGATCTCCTCGCACCATCTGCATCCACTCACCTGAGGTGACAGGTACTCCACACCATGCCATGTTTTGATTATTTTTTATGATGCAAATGTTTGGATTGTGAGACGCATCATGACGTGGGTGTGACATTGTGCGTAATTCCATCTCTCCCTCCTTATGAGGATTGATGATGAATTGGTGATGGCAAATTTTGAAGTAAAGGGATTGTGGAGACGAATTTGGTATAGGGAAAATATGGGGAAGACGTGACAGTAGTGACGAATTTGTAAATGGGTAGATTTTTGTACATATGGGGTAAGGGTAGGGTAGGTGACAGGGGGGTGACGTACGGTAGGGACGAGCTTTCTCACTTCGCCCTCCGTACGCATTTCGCCTTGCATTGCCTTATTGACGTGTACCCTTGTGACCTTACCCCTCGCTCAATTGTCTTTCTTTTGTCTCCCACATGACCTGTGCGCCATTGGGTGCCGATGGGAGCGTGCGTGAGGTGGCCATTGTGCGCCCGAGATTCCCAGAACCAGCATGCATTGCGTTGATGTACCACTGTATGGACCGCTGTTCTGCGGCCAAGTACCACTTGATGGACCCCAGGTTCTGGGGCAGGGCACCTCTGTTGGAGACCGGCCATAGTGGCCAGGGAATCTTGCTTGCGGACCTCGGTAAGGTGGCACCTATGCCAAACAGGTGGACCACCCTTAGTTGGCCCCTGAGGCCCTAAATAAAAATGGACACAAGTTGTGCTTTTTATTATTTCCAACGAGGCCGCATGAAGCCAGAAGACGTCGGGAAGAACATCGGCCCAGCAGAGAAAGAGAAGACCACCACCAGTTGTTTTGTTGTGTTTATTATGAACCATGGTGACTGCGCACCGGATGGTGCTTTTGGGTGCTTTGTGGTGCTTTGTGGTGTTTGGTGCTTTTGGGTGCTTTGGTGGTACTGGTACTGGTGCATCGATGCAATGCGTGCTGTCTCCTCCCTCCCAACAGGAATTTCTTTCTCTTGTTCCCTAAAAAGAAGAAAAAAAAAACACAGGTCCTGGGTTGCATTGTAAATAAGAAATCACGTCATTGTAAATAATGCTCCCCACCGTAAATGTATAGTTTGAGAATAATTCCGTAATTCGGTTAGCTGTGGGCTTGAGTCTGTTAGACAGGATGCAATGCAATAGGGGGACATACTTATTTGTGTTTTAAAATTGTCACACTCAGGGTCAGGTTAATTGTAGAGGGAATTACACCTACGTGTCACACTAAGTTAAAGTTTAATAGGCCCGAGAGCGGGCCTGAAGAAAGGGGGGTGCAGTGTAACGATTTTGAGAAGTGTGTAACGAATTTGAGAAGTGTAACGGTTTTTGAGAAGTGTAACAATTTTGGAGGAAGTGTAACGAATGTGAAAACGTTACAATGTGAACGTTACAAAAGGTACGGTAACACCCTGGTAATGTAAATAATGGTCGTAGCCGGCCGGCCTCCTAGTTAATTCCATGAAACTTACACGCAGGTCACGATATATCTTTTAAATAGTGTATTTCCTTATTCCATGTAGGCTAAATATGTGTTTCCCACTAGATTGACTTTGCATTGTATCAAACAAAATAAGCGTAGGCCCTTCCAATTTCCCCAAAACCTCCCTTCCAATTGCCTTCCGCATTTTGGGCGGTTTTCTTCAAACCACCATTGGCCACGAGGTAGGGTTGGGGAAGAAAGGCGTGTCTCCACCTCGTCATAAGAGGGAAGGAGTGAACCAGCTCTAACAGCCAATCAACACCGCGGTGAGCGACCCGGTAGGCGTGCCCTGGGAGCCGGCGGCTTGATTTCGCCCGAGGTGATAAAAGCGACTGTAAGGGACTGCTTTACCAGATGAGCTGCGAGATGACTTGGAGAGGCCTTGGGAGATGAGCAAAGAGGCTGCACCAAGAGGTGAGATGCGAAACGCTCCAAGCCAAAGAGGAGAGGTACTCGGCAAGGAAACCAGCTTTGGAGAGACGCGCTGAAAGGAGGGAGACGGCCCCACCCCAAGAAGAGGAGCAGGTGTGCCGAACCAGCGCGTGAAGTCTACCGCAGTGGATACACGACGGAGGGTTTCCCGCCAAAACCGCGAGAAATTGTGAGCTGCGGCCTCCCGACCTGGCCTCCCTCTCAAGCAATCCATCTCAAGCCCTACCTGCCTGCAATATCCCCTGTGTAAGTGTGAACGTCCTGTCCTACTCGTGTCTTGGGGCTAAGTAAAAATGAATAGTGAAAGTTAATGATTCGCTGTGTTACTGCTTCTTCCATCCATTGCTTGTGTGTGTATAATAAAATCTGTTCTTCCTCCGTATTCTTCTTCTTTTTCAATCTCTTTCGGTCGCTTTAGAGATTTCCCGATTGAATATCTGTGGGGCGATCTGGTCAACGTCGGGTGGAATCGGGTTTAATCGGGGAGTAACTGTTCGGACGCGGTTAAATACACCACCGCTCGGTCAATATAACATCTAAAAGCCGCGTCTGTAACAATATATATATATATATATATATATATATATATATATATATATATATATATATATATATATATATATATATATATATATATATATATATATATATATGTATATATATATATATATATATATATATATATATATATATATATATATATATATATATGTATATATATATATGTATATATATATGTATATATATATATATATATATATATATATATATATATATATATATGTATATATATATATATATATATATATATATATATGTATATATATATATATATATATATATATATATATATATATATATATATATATATATATATATATATATATAATATATATATATATATATATATATATACTAGCTTGGCTCGGCTCGCCTCACCAAGCGTCGACACTGAGGAACGGGCTTATTTTAGCTGAGTCTAATGACTGTACCTGAGTTGCTGTGTTGTCATGATTTACACCAATCATAATACAAACAATTACTTTGCACAAATATATTTGTTGTGTTTGTGATATTACATTTTTATAGGCAATTTAGGTTGAAGATTTAGGTTGAATGTTTTTTTTTCAAGAAAGAACCCCTCAGCACACACATAGGGGAGGGGTAGGTGCAGACTGGAAGTTTGGGACGATTACACCTCACCACCACGTAATTCAAAACACCTCACCACCAAGTAATTTAAAACATCTCACAGCAATAAAACACGTAATAAAAACACCTCACCACCACAAAATTAAAAACATCTCACCACCACGAAATTAAAAACACCTCACAGCCATCAAACACGTAATAAAAACACTTCACAGCCATAAAACACGTAATAAAAATACCTCACCACCACGAAATTAAAAACACCTCACAGCCATCAAACACGTAATAAAAACACCTCACAGCCATAAAACACATAATAAAAACACCTCACAGCCATCAAACACGTAATAAAAACACTTCACAGCCATAAAACACGTAATAAAAACACCTCACCACCACGAAATTAAAAACACCTCACAGCCATCAAACACGTAATAAAAACACATCACCACCACAAAATTAAAAACACCTCACAGCCATAAAATACATTATAAAAACACCTCACAGCCATAAAATACGTAATAAAAACACCTCACAGCCATAAAAGACGTAATAAAAACACCTCACCACCACAAAATTAAAAACACCTCACAGCCATAAAACACGTAATAAAAACACCTCACAGCCATAAAACACGTAATAAAAACACCTCACCACCACAAAATTAAAAACACCTCACAGCCATAAAACACGTAAAAAAAACACCTCACAGATATGAAATTAAAAACACCTCACCACCATGTCATTTAAAAACACCTCACCACCAAGTAATTCAAAACAGCTCACCACCACATAATTAAAAACACCTCACCATCATGCGATTTAAAAACACCTCACCACCATGTGATTTAAAAACACCTCACCCCCATGTGATTTAAAAAACACCTCACCACCACGTCATTTAAAAACACCTCACCACCACATAATTAAAAACACCTCACCACCACGTAATTATAAATACCTCACCACCACGTAATTCAAAACACCTCACCACCATGTCATTTAAAAACACCTCACCACCACATAATTAAAAACACCTCACCACCACATAATTATAAATACCTCACCACCACGTAAATCAAAACACCTCACCACCATGTGATTTAAAAACACCTCACCACCATGTGATTTAAAAACACCTCACCACCACGTCATTTAAAAACACCTCACCACCACATAATTAAAAACACCTCACCACCACGTAATTATAAATACCTCACCACCACGTAATTCAAAACACCTCACCACCACGTGATTCAAAACCACCACAACCTTATTAAAAACACTTCACAACCACGGAAACAAAAGTTTGAGGGAGTCGTTAAGTGACAACACAGACACTGCCCAGATGTGTATCGAGATAAATGACTGTACCCGAGTTGCCGTTTTGTCATGGTTTAAACTAGAGTCCCTGTATAAAGAGAGTTGCGCCATGCGCTGACCCGAGATTTCTGGTCACGTGATTTCGTGGCGCCATTTTGTGTCTAACTTCACCGTGCGTGAACGTCAGCTTGGTACGGGAATGTTGTTTATTGCCAAACAAAATGACTGGTTGTTCTGCTTTTGGTTGTTCAAACCAATCTGGGAAATATAAGATGTATAGATTTCCAAGTGATAAAGTCAGAAGACAAATTTGGGAAGCGAAAGTCAGACGAAAGAGCTGGAAAGCGATCGACTCCTCGAGACTCTGCCAGGTAGGCCCACGCCGCTTGATGATCGATGTTCAAAAGCAATTCTATCTGCTCGGTTTTTTTTTTGGTTGTCTGTCCGTTGTAAAACCCTTTTAAAGGGAAGTGATTTGTGTTTGTTTATAATCTTCAAGGAGCTGACCAAAAATGCATTTCCGTGGGAAGAACCCTGCTCAATTTTTTTGCGGGTTGTGCAGCCATCCATACGTCCAAAATTTGACGAGTTATTGTCACTTCAGTGTCACTTCAGTGTCAAATCACTTCCGGGTTCGGTTGCGAGAGGACGCTGGCGTTGCATATTCGCCGCTTCTCCGACTGGATGGATGTACAGGGTCTGCTTCTACCTTTCTGACCTGACATCTCACACCTGTCCTGCCTTTTCACACCCGCACGTGCCGCGTGTTCTCCGGCTGGATAACGGAATCTGCTTTTGATGGTACGGAATACGGAATTCGAAAGGCCCGCTCCCGTTGATTGTGGCCGTGGCCTTGTTTGCCGGTGGCCTTGTGGCCTTGTTTGCCGCTGTGGTCTTGATTAGCGGCTGCAGTCGTTTGCCGCTGCGTTTGCCGCTGCGTTTGCCGCTGCGTTTGCCGCTTTGCCTCCTCGACCTTGGCCTCGTACTCGTCCCTTCGCTCCTGCCTGGCATGGCTCTGAAGTACTCCGCCGCAAGGCTTCTTCTGCTCAATACCCGCTCCACCCCATCATGCATCTCTGCCATCAAATCAAATGGACTCCTCCGACGACCCAGGTACATTCACCGTGGCTCCGGTCGCAAGTTTGTTTATTTGCAATCAGGTCACTCCATCCCCGTCCTCTGGTCGGCTCAGCGCACTCTCACTCTTCGTCCCAGCGCACCTGGTCACAGCAACCCACACGATCGCACCTCTTGCCTACGAACCCTGGCTAAATCACCTGAATTCATCCCTGCTGTTCAAAACAACATCAAGCTCACCCTGTTCAACACCCGGTCCCTCAACAATAAATGCCTCATCCTGAACGAATACATCCTGGATAACAAACTGGACTTTCTCTGTCTCACCGAAACCTGGCAACAACCTCTGGACTACTACACACTCAACCTCACCACACCCAATGGATATTCCTACGTCAATAAACCACGCTCGGAGGGCCGAGGTGGTGGAATTGCCGTTATCCACCGTCAAGACATCAAGACCAACCTCATCTCCATCTCATCTGCTCCATCATTTGAACACCTGGCTTTAAAACTCTCTGGTCACACGCAGTCAGTCATGGCTGTCGTCTACCGCCCTCCCAAACCACACCCATCATTCCTGTCTGACTTCTCCTACTTTCTGACCCAGCTATGTTCCCTCTCCCCCTCAATCCTCCTCCTTGGTGATTTCAATATCCACATGGACTCCACTGACTCCACAATAACCACTGACTTCACTGATTTACTCACCTGCTTTAACCTCACTCAACATGTCGACTTTCCTACCCATATCCGTGGTCACATTTTGGACCTTGTCTGCTCCACTGGATTAAATTTGCACCATCTCTATGGCTCCGACCTCACCCTCTCTGACCACTTAGCCATCACTCTGACCATCAACATCCCCGCCCCAACACCAAGGCATTATCGCACAATCAACTTCCGTAAGCTAAACGCTCTTTCACCTACCTCATTCTCATCCACCCTCTCTGAAAAAATGTCCACTTCTCCCTTCATTGACCTCCACACCCCTTCCGACCTCACTGACTACTACAACCACACTCTCTCCTCCTGCCTTGACCAGCTTGCGCCTGTAAAAACCAAAACAGTTTCTTTCACCCATTCTGCTCCCTGGTTTACCCCTGAACTCCACCTGATGAAAACTCGTGCTCGCCAACTTGAAAGACTCCGCAATAAAACGGGTCTCACAGTTCACTCCCAAGCCTACAAGGACCACATACAACACTACAAAGATGCCCTCTCCCGCGCCCGCTCTGCCTACTACTCTCAAATTATCCACTCTGGCTCCGGAAACCCAAAAGCACTCTTCTCGACAATAAACAAACTCCTCCGCCCCCTGAACACCACCACCCAGTCATTCACAGTAGACAACTGCATCTCCTTCCTCTCTTTCTTCCAACGCAAAATTGACAACATCTACAACAGCTTGACCACCGCCGCACCCGCTCCCCCTCCAACCACCTGCCCCCCCTTGTCCTGCCATCCCCTGTCTCGGTTCTCCCCAATCTCTCCTACTGACCTCTCTGAACTCCTCATAGGAATGAAAACTGCCACCTGCACTCTTGACCCCATCCCCTCCAGCTTTGTCAAAGCCTCCCTCCCTGCTCTCTCTCCACTTATCATTGCAACAATAAACTCCTCCCTGTCTACAGGCATCGTCCCACCTTCCCTCAAAATTGCTGCTGTTACCCCCATTCTAAAAAAACCTGGTCTAAACCCTGACACCCTAAACAACTTCAGACCCATCTCCAACCTACCCTTTCTGTCAAAAGTTTTGGAACGCGCTGTAGCCACTCAACTCAAACATCATCTCTCTGCCAATAACTTGTATGAAACATTCCAATCCGGATTCCGCTCCAACCACAGTACTGAAACTGCTCTCCTCAAAATCACCAACGACCTTCTCCTCTCCTCTGACGCTGGCAACCTCAACATTCTCGTCCTCCTCGACCTCAGCGCTGCCTTTGACACCATCGATCACACTATCCTCCTCACCCGACTTGAATCCACCTTTAACGTCACCGGCACTGCCCTCTCTTGGATTAAATCATACCTCTCTGACAGATGCCAGTTCATCTCCATCAATAACTGCAAATCCCCCACTGCTCCCCTCCCCCAAGGTGTCCCCCAAGGTTCAGTTCTTGGCCCCCTCCTCTTCATCCTTTACCTGTCCCCGCTCGGTCACTTAATCCGCCGTCATGGTCTCCAATTCCACTGCTTCGCCGATGACATCCAGCTTTTCATCTCCACCAAGTCCGTCTCCACCGACACCCACTCTATCCTGACAAACTGCATCACTGAAATAAAATCCTGGCTTCAAATCAACTTCCTCAAGCTTAACTGTGATAAATCTGAAATAATCATCATTGGCCCAAAAACGCTCACAAAATCCACCCATAACTTTGCCCTCAACATCGACGGTATCCCAGTATCCACCTCCCCTCACATCCGGAATCTTGGCGTCATCTTTGACCAAACCCTTTCCTTCGACAAATACACTAAACAGATCACAAAGTCAGCCTTCTTTCACCTGAAAAACATTGCCCGTCTCCGCTCATCCCTCTCCTCCACGGCTGCAGAAACCCTCATCCACGCCTTCATCACCTCCCGTCTGGACTACTGCAATAGCCTCCTCTATGGTTCACCCTCAAAAATCACCAATAAACTCCAATACATTCAGAACTCCGCTGCCCGTCTACTCACTCATTCCCGGACCCGTGACCACATCACCCCCGTCCTTTACAAGCTTCACTGGCTCCCCATCCCCCAGAGAATCCAGTACAAAATCCTCCTCTTGACATACAAAGCCCTCCATAACCTGGCCCCATCCTACCTGGCTGACCTCCTCTCCAGACACACTCCCACCCGCAACCTCCGCTCTGCTGGTACCAACCTCCTGACCCCCTCCATCCGGACCAAATTCAGATCCTGGGGGGACAGGGCCTTCTCCATCGCTGCTCCCACCCTCTGGAACTCACTACCTCACACCATCAGAGACTCCTCCTCACTCACCACATTCAAAACATCACTAAAGACCCACCTGTTCAACGCTGCATTCAACATTCAACCCACAGCATTTAACCCCTGACTATCTCTTCTCCTTCTCCCTCCTTTTGCTTTAAATATTTCCCTATTGATTCTTGTCTTGTCTTTTTGATTCTTGTCTTATATATATGCCGTATATCGCTGCTGTTTGTTTTCTTGATTCTTGTCTTTTTGCAATTGTTGTTTTCATGTATTGTTATGCATTATGTTTTCCACTCTGTCAAAGCGCCTTTGGGCTTCTGGAAAAGCGCTATACAAAATAAATGAATTATTATTATTATTATTATTGTTTGCTTTGTACAGTGCTCATGCGTCTTGTGGCATATTTGCTCAAATATTTCCCACCCCGGGATTTATGGCCAAATTGTAGTGATGGAAGATTTTGCACATTGGACAATCCCTATATATTTAACCTGGTGACAGCTATCGTTCCCAAAACATACAATATTTCTAGGTGATTAATGCAGTAAAACAGGTGTATTTGTGTACCCACATTTAAAACTGGCTCAACTTTCAAAAGCTGTTATCCCTTAGATAAAACTAAGGTTGTACACTATAGAAATATGGCAATACCACGTACAGAATTTGTTTTAAGTGTGTTAGACTATATGTCGGCTGGAAGTCCTACACCGGAATTGCTCTCGGCACCCTTTAAAAAATATTGGATATGCCCACACTCCTTTCTAAAAGTTATTAAAATTCAGAGAACGACAGCATTGGTTTGTCTTACTTATAATGTTAGCTCTTATATGCAGTGTTGGCTTGTAATATGCATTGCCATACCACTTTTAATATCACCACACAGCTCTTTTTCACGGCAATAGCTGAGTTTTTGACAAAACAAATATCACCTGTATGTAATAATAAGACTAAATATGTGTAGTAAAATTTTTTTTAGCAGGTTTAGAATATATCACCCCATATCGCGAATGTACATGTATATCTAATCCGACACACTTAGACACAAAATGGCGTCCAAATTTGAGTTGACACAACTCTCTATATACAGGGACTCTAGTTTAAACCAATCATAATTCAAACAATTATTTTGCACAAATGTATTTGTAATATACGTGATATTACATTTTATAAACAATTGAAGTTGAAAAAAAAAAATTCCCAAAAAGATTCCAAAAAAAATAAAAATTTGGAAATTTTTTCAAAACAATACCCTTAGGACAAACCGACGGGAGAGATATGTGCATACCAGAAGTTTGGTACGATTTCACAAAAGTTTGAGAAAGTAGTTCAGTTACAACACAACACAGGACAGAACAGACGCTGCACAAATATATATATATAGATATATATATAAAAACAGAAATCGGGCGCTAGTTTTGACTCACCCTGTATTTCCTTGCCTGTTAAAGTTTTATATATCATCATGAAATTACCATACAATGGGTGATAGTTGCTGCGATTGTACCTTCTGAACAATATTCCTATTCATTTTTAATAGGAGAGGTTTATAATCCTAATAACGATTATAGGAAAGGCAGGCACGTTTGGCTTGCAGTGTGAAGCTGGAGTGCGTCGACTTGTGACAATCTCGTGGTTAGCAGCTCAAGCTTTCTATCCCATAGAAACCGCAGTGACGATTGTCACCCCTTTGTGTGATGGAGCCACATTGTTGGTACTGTCGCTGTGATGGAGCAGAGGCCATGGCCTGCGATCTGGGTTACGACCCCGATTTGTTCATCTGGACCCGTATCCCAAGCTTGCGGCGATGTAATTCTTTGCCTCAGTAATCACCACCATAGCTCCAATGGCTTCTTTTAATCCACCCCCAAATTTGTCAATACAAAGACGTATTTTAGGAAGAATACATTATATCATCGTGAACAAATATAGATAACCGGAGGCTAAAAGTGTTTCTTACCCCAGAGACGTGAAGCGAAAAGCGGGATAATCAGTTGGTTCACTTTTGTCCGTTTGTCTGTCTGTCTACAAACGTCAGTGTATGTTCGAGGAACAACTTAATTTCAATTGAATGTTACATTTTGACAATGAATCAGAAAACGAACCTGTAAACCTAGCAGTACTTTGGCTCTGAAATTTGTCCCGAGCACGCATGCGCAGAGAGGATTCACTTTCTACTCTGGCAGTCAAGCAAAATTTAAAATCATTCCAAACAGGAAACCTACTGTTTTTAAGGACGCCATAAAGGACACAAACAACAGGCACGGTCAAGCAAACTAATGTGACGTGTTATATAAGGTGGTGTAAAAGACGCTGCATCAACGGCGGTTATCTTGTGAAACATGTTTCTTCTACCTTTCAAATCTTTATTTTGTTTCAATTGAATGATATACTCGAACACTGGAGAACACATAATGCGTTTGGCACTTTCAAAACCTTTCAGTTTAGCAGTACTTGCATACAATATTACGGCATTTTACGCCATCATGACCAATCAAATTTACCGCTCGCAGACCCCGCCCATGTCCTTGCCTCTCGTGACTGCGTGGGGTAAGGTGTTCTTTAAACTCTCCTGGTTTATTTTCGAAAATGTGTTGCACACTTCATGCATCATGAGCACACACCCGCAATGAATAAAATAAAAGGAATGTACTTGTTATAAAAGGAAAATAATCTCAGAAGTTCTCCTCTCGAGATGAATTGGAACACAAAGTTGATGTTCCCCATCTTTTTTTTTTTGTTGTATACAGAGTCGAGGCTCGTGAAAGAGCTAACATTTATCAAACAAACAAATCAAACAAACAAGCAAACAAAGTATATAAAAAGGGGAGCGGTCGACAAGATGGGGAGAGAAGGGGAGGAAGCACACAAACACAACATTTGAGAACAGGGACATCGGGAGATGTGTGGGAGGGAGAGGGCTTCGGGGGAGGCAGGATAGGCATAAAACGCAAGGACCTTTGGAAGGACATCTTCAAATAGTTCAATAAACTCAGCTTCCTCGTTGATGTTCTTCCTTGTTCAACACCCCCTGTACCCTCCTTCCTCCTCCCCCCCCCCCCCCCCCCCAATTCCCCTCCCACACACTTTTTGGTTGAACATGCTTTCTGAAAGTCTTTTCTCACTTCTCAGGTTTCTGTGCCACAATGAGTTTGGTTACGCTGGACAGATGCCTTCTTTGTGCCACAACCGATAACAACACAGCCAAAGCCCATAACATTCAACGGTTTCTTCTGCCTCACTTATCATCTTTTGAGTTTTTATAAAATCACTGCCCATCTCAAGAATGCTAATTTGTGAGAAACAATAAAGTTTCCTTGGATATCAGGCTCGTTTGCTTATCTTAAGATGTGATATAATATATGGTTTCTTCTGAACATTTGGCACGGTATGACTATTTGCTTATCTCCGACAAAATGTCGAACAATTAAACTTAAAATTACTTTGTTTCATCTCTGCTCTCCTATATTCTTATTTGCAATGGACAAACAATATGTTCAAACATCAATACAAGTTTGCAGCTTAATTAAGGGCATATTACCCAGAAATCTTTGCACATTGCATTGACTTGTTTTATGTTTTAATTTCAACCACTAACTCATGATGCTCAGAACTCATGATGAGAACCAATGCACTCATTTTGTATTTGTCCATTTTATTTGAATGTCAGAGTAATTATTGTTGTTAAAGTACACTGATGTCTACTAATGTATGTCTTTACGTGATTTTATGTTCAATCTCTCCATGAGCCTAAGATCAATATTAAAGAAAAATTGATTCCCTTCCCAAGCGGTGTGCTGGCATTGCCAAATAAGGCTTCCAAAGGCTTTGTTGACTTACTTATCCTGCAGTAAGCAGTGTAGCAGCTGATGGATGCATTTGCGTTTCTGACCAATTGGCCATCATCAGGGTAGAGCGAACTCCTCCAAATAATTGAGCTAGTATGCTGTCCCACAGGGTATTATATCCAACTAGCGACGGTACCCAGTGTTGCCAGGAAATACCGGGTCCATCCTCCCACCCCACCCACTTCCTCTGTACTCCCACCCACCCCATCTCCTCCATCCTCACACTTCTTCCCCTCCCTCCATCCAATCCACACCCCTTCCCTCCAGATCCCCACCCCTTCCGTTCCCTCCTCTCACCCCATCCCTACTTCCTCCCACCTCATCCTTCCGCTCCTTCCTCCCACTCCCCCCCCCCCCCCATCCCACTCCCTCCCTCCTCCTCACACCTCACTCCACCCCCCTCCGGACTCCAGGTGGAGGAGAGGCATTTACAGTCATGTGAAAAAGTAAGTACACCCCGTGTAAAGTTTTGACTTTTTCAACATATTTCAACATACAGCTATTTGATCTTCATTTCAACAATATTGATAGAGAAAGGTGATATAATATAACAAATATCATGAAACATTTACATTTTGTAGTCCATTGTATAATTTAAATAAACATAAATGCAAATATCGCATGTGGAAAAAGTAAGTAGACCCCTACATTTATCACTACTTCAAATACCTAAAATTAGAATCAGGTGCACCAGCTCAGGTACAAATGATTAGAACATCGTTAGAGAGGATCTTGGAGGAACCTGTCTTATTTAAACCTCAGACATTTAGTTTGATTTGCTCTTTGTTGTTGAAGTGTGCAGCGTCACCATGCCTAGATCAAAAGAGCTCTATGATGCATTCAGAAAGAAGGTTATAGATGCCTACGAGTCTGGGAAGGGATTTTAAAAGATCTCCAAACAATTTGAAATCAATCATTCGACTGTCCGGAAGATCATCTACAAGTGGAGAAGATTCCAAACAACTGCCAACTTGTTCAGGCCAGGCCGCCCCAGCAAGTTCAGCCCGAGAGCAGACCGCAAGATGCTGAAAGAAGTCTCTAAGAACCCCAGAATGCAATCACGGGACCTACAGGTAGTTCTTGCCACAGTTGATGTCAAAGTGCACGACTCTACCATTAGAAAGAGGCTGCACAAATTTGATCTACATGCGTGGTGTGCCAGGAGGAAACCTTTGCTGTCCAGAAAGAACATCAGGGCAAGACTAAAGTTTGCCAATGAGCACCTAGGCAAAGACCAGCACTTCTGGAACAATGTGCTCTGGACAGATGAGTCAAAGGTAGAGCTATGTGGCCACAGTACCAGAAGATATGTTTGGTGAAAAGCAAAGACAGCATTTGACCACAAGAACCTGATACCAACTGTAAAGCATGGTGGTGGAAATATTATGGTTTGGGGCAGCTTTGCTGCATCAGGGCAGCGGCAGCTCACCATCATAGAATCCACTATGAATTCTTCATTGTACCAGAGGGTGCTTGATGATAATGTGAGGCCATCTGTTGGAAAGTTGAAGCTCAACCGAAGGGGGACCTTGCAACATGACAATAACCCTAAACATACCAGTAAATCCACCAAGGAATGGCTGAAAGGGAAGAAATGGAGGGTTCTGGAATGGTCAATTCAAAGCCCGGATATAAATCCCATCGAGATGTTGTGGGGGGATTTCAAACGAGCTGTGCATACAAGAAACCCCTCAAACATCGCACAGCTGAAAGAATTCTGCATGGCGGAGTGGGCAAAAATTTATCCGTCGATGTCACAGACTGGTAGACAGTTATAAGAAATGCCTACTTGAGGTTGTTTCTGCCAGAGGGGGCAATACCACCTATTAGAGCCAAGGGTGTACTTACTTTTTCCACATGCGAAATTTACATTTATGTTTATTTAAATTATACAATGGACTACAAAATGTAAATGTTTCATGATATTTGTTATATTATATCACCTTTATCTATCAATATTGTTGAAATGAAGATCAAAAAGCTGTATGTTGAAATATGTTGAAAAGTCAAAACTTTACATGGGGTGTACCTACTTTTTCACGTGACTGTATATATATAGTCCTCTTCACTGGAATGGTGACTGTGAATCCCCCCCCCCCCCCCAACCCCGGAAAAAAAAAATTGGATATACATACATATATATATATATATATTCATGATGCCACGATGGTTGCAGAGACAATTCAGTAAATGTGGAAAATGTGGAAGAGAGAAGATGACATTTGAATGACCTCTTAGCTCATGAAACATCAGCTTCTCGATTCACATGGCAGTTTGTATACCTCATTCACTGTTCTGTTCATATCATCCATTGTTCTACCTGTCCGTCAACGCATACCTTAATGGCCAATACCAGTACCTAATTTGACTTGTATGACGTTTCAATATATAAACAGATGTTTGGTACTACAGAACTTTAATATACAAGAAAGCAAACACGACATAATGAAAATAACACCGAAGCTTTTCGTGCTTATTATGAGGCCAGCATGAAGGCCTGCCTTTTTTATAGAAAAAAAGGTTTAAAAAAAACCAAACATTTGAACAGCCTTGGACGTGCACCTTGACCCCACGACCAAGGCACACCGTCTATCAAGGCTGTCCCATTAGCATACACATGCACTTCAACCCAAAGGCTGAAGCACATGATCATTCAAAACACGTGCATCCTGACCCCGAAGGGCCACAATGCATGGTCATGCAAGACCATACAAGGGCATCATCCTCTAAGAGAGATGCCTGTACTCTTCAAGGCAATTCACAGCAAAGATACCAGAAGAGATTAGAACTCGTGCATTTATAGCATGTCCAAGTAACAGCGACATCAATTGGTTGATTAGTCATGACGTAATTGGTGTTCTGAACGCCCATTGGTTGACTCAGTCTCCACTATCCCTGGTTCCGATTGGCTGGAGCGTAGTTGTCAGCAGTGACGCATCATTACCTTGGAGGGAATGGGGATGGGGTTCCCCCATAGCTGGGGACTCACCATTTGCAGACATAATATGGACAGCAAAAACAAACAGCAACAACATGCATTTTAAAGGCCATTTTCCCTGCTAGAGCGGGGGTTAGCCTTGCGGTCCCCATGACAATCTTCTCCATTTTGCCCTATTTTCTGCATCTCCCCTTGTTAACCCCCTTGCCCCCGCATTTCTTCTTCTACCATCTTTAGCCAAGTCTTTCTCGGTCTTCCCCGTCCTCTACTTCCTTCGACATTCATTTCCATCACTCTTCTCAACCAGTCACTTTCATCCTTCCTCAACACATGACCAAACCATCTCAACCTGTTCCTCTTCACAGCATCAATCACAGGCAATATTCCCATCATCTTTCGCAATTCATCATTTGTCTTGTATATTAAAGTTTCAATATATAATGGACATAATGTGTATATCTTTATGACAATAATTTTCAAAATTGATAATCGCTTTTTACAACACAAAAATTTTACACTGTTGTCCAGCAAGGCAAAATATAATAGCAGTATGTCTCCAAATATTTTTGGGTGCACAGTGTGTCCTAGAAAACATCACTTCATGGAAATATGACCACTTTAGATTGCCCACTGAAGGTGGGCCGAAATGGACACTCCTGCCCGAAGCGAGGGCGGGAGTGCCGATGCAAATATTAACAAGCGTTACGCCTAGGTCCCCCATCTGTGAAGTGATGTGAGTTGACAAAGTGGAAGACGCAAGGCGGCCATCTTGGATTTCGCCGTGGCGACCCAATTTCCTATAGCTTTCTTCCTTATGCCTAGATACAGCCACACACCAGATTAGAAGTTGGTACTTCGCTTATTTTTCAAGATATTCCGCTCACAAGGTTCAGACATACATGGCGGCGGCCATCTTGGATTTTGATATGGCGACCCAATTTTCAATAGCGTTCTTCCTTATGCCGAGATACAGCAACACACCAGATTAGAACTTGGTACTTCGCTTATTTTTCAAGATATTCCACTCACAAGGTTCAGACATACATGGCATCAGACATACATGGCGGCGGCCATCTTGGATTTTGACGTGGGTTGCACCCACACACCAAATTCGAATGCGGTCCTTCATTTACGCATGCACACACACACGGACGGACAGACGGACGGACACATGGACGGACACACGGACGGAAAGGAAAACCATAGTCCCTCTTTCGCTCTGCGGTGCGACGGAGGACAAAAAAATGAGAAAACAATACTTGTGAACAGACATGAAATGTCATTTAATTTCTACCTCTGGGAGCCTGCAGTGATGAGTAAACAGAGCAGAGACAGGAAGGGACTATCAGTGGGATTAAAAAACAAATTGTTCAGCCTGGCAGAGGTATGTGCTCTGCTGAGTACTGTTCTAGCTCTCAATTCAAAGGGGTCGTGTATTGTCACCTCATGTCATCCCCATCCTCACCCATTATCTTCATTACCCCCCATTAACCTTTCCAAGCCCAATCCTCTTACTTGCTCTCTGTTGCTTGATGTGTAGTCCAACGCATTTAGATGTCAATAGATATTTTGTTTATATAGTGTGAGTCCAATGTCGGTTTGTCTATTAATGAAACTCATGGGTGGACAAAGATCAATTTCTCACATAATGTTGGCAGGTGCATTATGTCAGAGAATTAAAGGTTTTGGGACTTCGGCCAAGGTGGAATTGCTGTTATTTGTCCTAACATGTTGCATGATCACAAATAATTTCAGACTATGAGATCTCCTGAAAGTTAATCCAACTGGTGAGGTTCTACCTTTAATTAAGTTGAAGAGCTATTGGCCAATCAAGGGATGTAGTCCTTGATCCACCATTTTAGTTGATGAGCTTCCAAAGTCATTCACAGCCTCCGCACCATCCCCCCCCCACCCCCCCACTCCCCCCCTCACCCTTAATACTGCGCTCTTCTGGCAATACATCCACTTTCACTACTTCCCTCCACCTCCTAATTCTTCCAAAGCTCCAAACAAATTTCTGCTCTTCTTCTAAATTCTTCCTGTAATCAATAGATGGCTTTTTTTTTTGGTATTTCTACTTATTTTTCATAAATTTATACTTAGGTGGTCCATTAATATACCAGACGTCGACCTGCATTGCAAATTTACTCGAGGTCCTTCAAAAATAAACATCTTACTATCATTCACCAAATGTCCGTCTGTCCGTCTGTTCCCAGGTACCGCAAAAACGGCTCAACCGATCGCAACGAAATTTTGGGTGGGTAATCCTGGGACCCCCTGGAGTAAAATAGGCTATATTTTTCCAATTTTTTCCCAATTTTCCAGTTTTTCCCAACATGATGGAATAATATTTACCGATATGAACAGTGATGTGGCTTTTATTGAAATTCTACAAATACTGTTTAGATTTTGATGATTTGCGTGCGATATGATTGAACGGATGTTTATATGAATCGTTTAAAATAAAAAAAAGCCTTCAATTTCTGATATTTTGCCATTTCATTTGGGCCTCCAAATTGAAGCCCCGCCCATAGGGCGGGTACCGTTGCTAGTTGATTATAATACAAAACTTACCAAGACTGGCGATATACCAAAGATAGCAAACGTTTTTCCTTTTTAAATGTAGACCCTTAAATAAATGTTTAATACATGTCATGCCAATTCACCTTGAGCACATTCATTATTAACTTACGAACGCGGTGTAATTACACTTAAGCATTACCGTGAACCAGCGTTCGAAACTTATATTCATATTTATGTTACACCATGATCGCAAGGATGACATAAAATGTGTGCGAGCTAAAATTATTCGCAACACAATGAATATTTCATTTCTGAAAGTAAATTCTCAGAAAAAACATAATTTGCTTCTTCATCTTCTAATGAAATGTGCTCAGGCAAACTGGGTGCAAACTCTGCAAGCACATGTCACCTAGCGCGCTGTTCATATGTACAATATTGACAGTTTCAAAAGTACGAAGTAGCGGGGAGGTCTGGGCTAGTTCTTTTCTGCGTTTTACTGAACTTGTCTCCGCTTTGCAACCTTTCCAAAGAGAGGAAGAAAGCCCATAATATTAAATCCATTTTTCACCTGCAGTGCCACATCCCATGACCTTCTCATTTGCAAAAAGGCAGCAAGGGCATGATGAAGCAAGGAAACTTGCTGCTCACTAACACAAAGCAAAGATGTCAACAAGTCAATTGAGCCAAGTCACAATCAAGTCTCAAGTCTTTGAGGGCAAGTCACAAGCAAGTCTCAAGTCTTTGAGGGCAAGTCACAATCAACTCTCAAGACTTTGAGGGCAAGTCACAAGCAAGTCTCAAATCTTTGAGAGCAAGTCACAAGCAAGTCTAAAGTCTTTGAGCGCAAGTCACAAGCAAGTCTAAAGTCTTTGATGGGAAAGTCAAAGCAAGTCTCAGGTCTTTCAGGGCAAGTCACAAGCAAGTCTCAAGTCTTTGAGGGCAAGTCACAAGCAACTCTCAAGTCTTTGAGGGCTATTCACAAGCAAGTCTCAAGTCTTTCAGGGCAAGTCAAAAGCAAGTCTCATCTTTTGGAGCTAGTCACAAGCAAGTCTTAAGTCTTTGAGGTCACGTCACAAGCAAGTCTCAAGTCTTTGAGTAGGTTGGTACCTTAGATTGGTAAGTCCATATTAGTAATACCTTAGCCATATAATCCTATGCCTGGGATATTTTGCAATGCGTCTTGTATTAATTTTTCGATTATACCTATTAAATAAGACTGTTACACTCCTTTCTTCACTTCCACCAACATTTCTTCTCACTTTCGCTCTTTAGAGGACTTGAGACCTCTAAAAGATTTCACATCAACCTAATATCTTCTAATGGTATCCCATATTTTTTCATTATCTCTATTGGTGTGTGATGTTTAATTCTGCTATAGTACACCCACTCTCCACAGAAGTGGCAGGAAGGGTCATATTATTATCCTTTGTGGGGTATATAGATTACAGTAGATCTACACTCAGGTGCGTTCTTCTGTGGTGAGCACAAGCACAGAATTCCCCAGAGATGGTGAGATTCCTCCAATTTTTTTCAGTTTCAGTTGTTTTTCAGTTGCCCCATACTCTTCCATGAACCTTGATCTTGTATAGAAAAACCAATATCTGCCCCATTCCTAGACTATCTCAGTAAGACTGCGAATTGTACTCTTTCAGACACAAGCATGCTTCTCCCAGCCATATAAATTCTGCAAAATTATATTGAATGCATTTCTCTTTGCTCATCTCCACAAGACCAGAAGGTTGGCTAATTTTTTGGGGGAAATGCCCAACAAACGCCCACATACTATTGATATATCCCACCTGGCACAGCCTGAAATCTTATTATATAATTGACCCTTGACAGTGAGAGTTTCAATCTGTCTGACCTCACAATCTGGCAGTCTGTTTCAAATACATCCCCTCTTGTGCACTTAGACAGATGTTGATTAGTCATGCTCTCGCATGATAAATTCTCCTTATGTTTTATCAGACCAGAACTCGTACATTTGAAGGGGTCTTTAAACCTGCTTCACTGCCGTCTCGTGCCATGTTCCAAATCTGTTTCCCTGTACATACATACCTTAGGCATTTGACAAAGTCTGGCATCCTGCTTTGCTTGCCAAGCTCTCTGCCTATGGCATAGAAGGTTGATTTCATTCCTGGGCTTCTGACTTATTCCACTCACGTAGTCATTGTGTTGCCATCAACAGAACCCTCTCCTTTCCTCTCCGAGTGGAGGGTGTGGACCAGTGTTGTTTCTCATCTCTATTAATGACCTCTTCGATTCTCTGGAAAACCCTCTCTTCCCTTTTTCAGACGACTCTACATCATACAATACTCCATCCCTCTGCTGGGCAGATAGCAGCACCGTCCCTGTCTGCTGATCTGGGAATGATTTGACTCTGGTCAGATAAAAGGAATATGTCAGTCAATCCTGGAAAATCTGTCACATCATATAGCTCTAGAAGTATCGTCAAATGAACCTACCGATGTATGTCTTATGTTCATCCACTGGATGAGGTTCAGTCTCTTGAACATCTTGGGGTGACAATCAGCTATGACATTTCCTGGGCCGAACACATAACAAATCTGGCCTCAAAATCCAGCTACAGGCTTGGAATCCTCCATTGATCGAAGTGTTTCCTTGGAAAATCAAAGCTACTCATAGTCTACAAAGCCTTTGTCCAATGGAATACTACTCTCCACAATGGACTTGCCCCCCCCCCCCCAACTCACCTCCACTATTCCACCTCAGCAAATCTAGGATGCACATGTTCTTCCAATAACCCCCCCCTGACTAACATTCTAAAATTCCGGCTGACTGCACACCTCAACTCCTTCATTCCTCTCGCTCCCATCGATAGAACCACATTCCAGAGGCTGTTCTGTCTCCCTCTTCCCTCCAGGACGTAAATAAAGTAGTGCACCACCATATATTGTCATCCCCAATTCTGACCCATGATCTTTATTACCCCCATAAACCTTCCCGAACTCGATCATCTTACTTGCTTGTTTCAGTTTCCTCCCCTCCCTCTCCTTTCATCCTGTTCATTCATTCTCTTGGTGTTTGTCCCACTGTCAGTTCTACCATGCTCCTCCATGAGCCTCGCTTCTGTAAAGAAAAAAAAAATGTTCATGCATCATTGCTTCTCCTTTTCATAATCAGTTCCGTCTTACACTCTGTCCCAGTCCATTTCTTTTTGAGAAAACTAGAAGATAAGGGTCACACCCAGAGGCATATCACAATGACCTCCTGTAAAGGGAAGGAGGGAGATAGAAAAGTGCAGGTCTAAGATTGTGCCTTGAACTGCTGATAGTTGTAAATGGAGGGGAAAGCAGAAGGAGGCAGTTCTTTCCAGAATTTAGTGGTGTGAGGAAAGGAAGAAGATGCATGTTTATTGGTCCTGGGTGTCTGAAAGGACTGGTTATCTGAATGGTGGCTACCTGAAGAGAAGCGACTGGAAGGAGGCTGCCTGATCAGTGGGAGAATTGCAGTTGATAACTCTGCAAAACAAGGGCCACGTCAATAATAGTAGAAGATAGATAAATTTAAACTGCTCTATGATGGGCCACAGTTTAAATGCTGGTAGTAAGCAAGTCATAAACCACAACCCGAACAACCTTATCCTGTACTCAATGAAGAACATCGAGGACAGAGGAGCCCAATCCCAAATGTCGGAGGACGAGTACTCCATCATGGGTCAAAATTGGCATTTGTAGAAGGTTCGAAACTGAGAACAGATAAAATACTTCTTACCTTGGACAATAAATCCCTCTATCCGGGAAGCCTTTTGGCTATATTTGCAATATGGGGCTTCCAAATGGTCAGCAAATTTCAACTTCCAAGATGCTAATTGGAGAAGTTTGTATAAGAGTTGAGCTAGACATGGAAATAGAGTCGTATTGTGGTTAAATTAAACAAGGTTGTTTGGACCATATTCCATAATGGAGTAGAGCTCAGGGAGTTTTGAGTTGAAACACAGTCCACTGCAAGTGACTGGGAAGAAGAAAACTGGGATTTGTAGACAAGGAAGGAGTGGAGAGTGGAGTCGTCTGAAAAAGAGGGGGCTGTGTTTTTAATGGTACAAAGGAATGAATGTGGTTAATGAAAATGAGGAAAAGGATGGGTGACTTGACAGCCATTTTGGACTCCAGAGTTGATGTGGATTATCTTCCAGATGGCGCATTATGCACGGGTATATATGGACAACCCCTTATGGTAGTTTTCCAGCCTCTTGATGAGCAGGAGAAATATTATATAGAGATCGTTTTGCAAGGAGATATTTGTGCCAGACTCTACCACAGGCCTTCGGAATGTCCAATGCAACAACATTACTCTCTCAAAATAACTCGTGAAAATCATCATATATTGGAGATACAAACGTGCCAATCAGAAGTGGATATAGCTTTATGGAATCCATATTGGTGGTCGCAAAGGAGAGCAGAATTTTTGAGGAAGGACAAGAGATGTACTGGGCAGGTCTTGGTCATGGACAGGACCTGGTCTCCATAACCTTATAAAGAAATGAAGTTAAATATCCGGGTGGTAGTTAGCTGGATTGAATTGATCATCTTTCTTTAGCACAAGGAGAATCAGGCATTCCCCGTTCAACTTGAAAACGTGCACCTGTGTGCATGTTTCCATGGTAAGGGAAGAATGCCTGAAAAGGAAGAGACTTTGTACAGCCGAAGAAGAACAAGAGCTCGCACAGGGCACACTTCTTTAAAACAGCATGGGTCACGGGTGACAACAGAATGATTTACCTTGTTACTTTTGCCACCGAAGATGGGCGGACGTTATGTTTTCACTCTTGTCTGTCTGTTTGTGATCTGGATATCTGAAAAGGTTGTGGATGGATTTAGACGAAACGGAGTGGGAGGTTGGGTGTGTGAAAAGGACGAAATTATTTGATTTGTGTGAAAATCCGGATCCAATAATTTTCTACGTGATCCTTCGCCATTGAGAGACGGGGCCAAAAACAATATACAGCATGAAATTTCAAAAAGATTATGACAAAACTTGGTGAATGAATTGGTTACGTGAGATGAACAAGCCGATTAGATTTTGGTTCAGGTCCAAATCCAGATCCAGTCTATCAGTGGGATACAAAACCGTAAAGTGTTCAGCCTGGCAGAGGTATGCGCTCTATCGAGTGACGTTCTAGTTTGTCTCTAAATTTTTAAGAAGGGTGTGTTGGATTTTCTCTTTCTTCGATATACGGGGGATATTTTGTTGTTAGTCGATGGAGGGGTTGGGAGGAACTTCATCAGTATGGTCACGAGCAGAGTTGGAGGCAAATATAATGGCCTGGCAAGGGCATCTGCCTTGGATTTGGGGATATACGAAATAAAATCATCAGAATTTTGACAGAAGAGAATGATTTACAGAAGATCCGAAAGATGAATTTTTGCTGGACCGAAAAGCACGACCTCCAGAGGGAAAGGAGGTGTTTGCATTTGTCTGCCGCTTTCTCTTCCACCACCTCTTCGAAGTCTGCGAACACACTCAGGATAATTGTGAGTGTACCAGGTTGGGGGTAAAGTAGGCCTGAGTGGATGGATGGTGGTGAGGTTTGGGGATCAGATAGTGTTAGGGGTCAGATTGTGTTGTTAGGTATGTATGGCATACATTTTCATGATTGATAAATGTGAAGTAAAAAAATATATATATATATGATATTTTATAAAACAGGAGTGTCTGTCTGTCTGTCCATCCCCAAACTACTCCCTCAGTTTTGGAGCTAGCCAAGCCAAAACTTCTGTGGAACTTTTGGTGTCCCAGCGGATGTTGTAAGGTAGGTCGGAGGTTTCAAAAATTCCTCAATAAAATTTTGATTTTGAAATTAACTTGATACAAACCTTCCACGAATCCGGAAGTGGGCAGGTGACACGGCAATGAGCTGGTTTGATAATATCCCAATACAACCATCATTTAAAACAGTATTTTGTTAAAGTATCAATTTATGATTGGAATGACATTTGGAATGGGGTGAATACAATTACAAGTTTAAATTCGTAATTGTATTCACCCAACTGTATGGCACTACTTCACATCCGGATTTAAATATTTGTTTATGTCACGAATGCTGGTAAAAGTTAATTTTTTATATTAATGCTATTTAATTTGTGATTGGAGTTATGCTGTTTGGATTGAAAATAGATATATTGGATTCAAGTGAATGACGAAATGCCATGACGGTTTCTACTTTCTAAGCATCACATTCGTGGATCTCCTTATGCAGATTCACCATTGACTGGGTATAGAACCATTCAAATGGGTACGTTTTTCATGGAAGTCCTTCACGAACCTGCTGTCCATGCTTGATGTTCGACTACAGGTGGCACAGGAATGTGGAATTTATTGGTTCCATGGTTTCCCATTCGTGTTTTTTATCTAAGTCTTTCACGAACCTGCTGTCCATGTCTGAAGGTGCTACAGGAATATGGAATTTATTGGTTTTATGCTTTAGCATTCACCGTTTCTGCATTTTGTTTGCTTATGGCCTCCCACCCACTCCCACACACACACACACACATATATATATATATATATATATATATTGTTACGTGCTCCTCCCCGACCCCCTGGTCGCGATGTACCTCCGAGCCCCGAGAGGAGCCACGGCAGAAAAATATGTTATTCTGTGTCAGCAATCAATAGTGAAACCACACCAATGATTATAAACGAACAAATATTGTATTGAAAATCACACAAGAATAACGGTACAACCAATGACAATCAAAAGTACACTCAATATATCTTATGATGGTACCATCAGCTAAAGTAAGATAACTCACTGCGCTCCAAGTGAGTGAAAAAGAACACTCCTCAACGTCTCTATAACTCAAAGGTGATCCCCTCCAGCGAGTGTCAGAGCGAGATCGAATCGAGACCCGAACCCTGTTGATGATGACGAGGCGTAAGCGTAGGCAAAGCGTAGAACGTCACGTGGTCCAAAACCAAAGGCGCCCTCCAGATGTGCACGTTCACAGTTCAGTCAGAGAACCGCAACATAATCTTCAAACGCAGCGATTGCGCACACACATCCCCGACAGACGACAGGATGGTGAGAAAAGCTGACGCGTAGCAAAACCTTTTTCAGTGAACGGAGCACGAGGGTCAAAATGGCCGACGGCTCTCACTTGAGACGAAGCGACCGGGCGAGGATTCTTCAGAATCTCAACGCCTAAACCTGACTACGTCGGTTTCTCAATCCTCCAGCGATAACACCTATTGCAGGAAATTCCTTTCAAGGAAACTCAAAGTTCACTCTCGACTTTCGTTCGATAACGCTCGCTACGGGGCTGGAAGCCACGCGTCTTGTCCGACTTTACTCGCCACGCCTTTTTCTTCTTCTCCTCGTCTTCTCGTCGTCATCCGGTTCCCGATCCGGTTTCCGGTTGCATTTACAGTTAACTCTTTTACATTGTGATAATACTAATGTCCATTTCACTTAAACAATGATAATAATAATACATAGAACCAGAAGTGTGTCAAGTGGATGAAAACCACAACAGCGGAAGTGACGAATCCGTAACAATATATATATATATATATATATATATATATATAATATATATATATATATATATATACACACAGACTTGGCATGTAATATGGAATATATTTTTTGGGGGGGGTGAACTTACTTTACAAGATGACTTAGAACCAAAAGTTCATAAGAATTATGTTGAAATTATTCTAGATTTTGTTAATGTGACCTTTAAAAGAAACAAAAACCACATTTGACATTTTGAAGTAAATAAATTGATCCTTGAAAGTGATGGAAACTGATATCGAACTCAATTCACGGACAGTAAGTACTGTGTTAAACTTCTGTACGTTTTCCAGAAGTATCTCTTTATTTTGCACATTAGCCAAAAAAAATAACAAAAACAAAAGTTAAATTATGAATGGGATTACGGACTGTAAAATTACAGCTCAGTACTTCGTGTAACCCCCACGAGCATTCAGGAGAGCACGTACACGTTGAGGCATGCTGTTCACGAGATTTGCCAAGGTTTGGACAGGAATCGCTTGCCATGCAGTGAAAATAGCCTGCTGCAATTCACGCACAGAGGTCGGCTGCTGGTCCAAGTTGTCGATTTGACGCGTTAATTCAGCCCACAAGTTCTCTTTCAGATTCATATCCGGGGACATGGCAGGCCACTCCATATGCTCGACACCGCGGTCAGCAAGAAAATGTTGGATCATGCGAGCATGATGAGGCCGTGCATTGTCATCTTGGAAGACAAAGTTTCCTCGAAAGGCTGCACGAGCAAATGGAAGCAATGTTTCGTCCAGAATGGCCCTGTACTTGAACTGGTTCAGGTTTCCATTCAGAACAACCAGGTCAGTTTTGCCCCCTGCATGAAAAGCAGCCCAAACGGTCACCCCACCACCTCCAGCTTGGACTCTTGGCACAATACAATCTTCGTTGTAGGCTTCATGCACTTGTCTGCGCACTCGGTTGCGGCCATCTTGACGATAGACCAGAAATCTAGACTCGTCACTGAAGGTCACGTGATTCCAGTGTCCTGGCTGCCATTGTCGGTGCTCTCTGGCCCACTGCAATCGATGCTGGCGGTGTTGTCTGGTCAGGCGTGGCTTTCTCAGGGGACGCCTGGCACGATAACCTGCTAGAACCAGTCGTTGGTTGACTAGCCTCCTGGATACAGGCACATTTGTCAGTTGCTGCCACTCAGCCTGAAGCCGATTAGCTGATTTGGTACGGCCATTGCAGACTAACCGGTGCGGCTGGCGATCATCTCTCCTTGTGGTTCTGCGTGGACGTCCTGGCCTTGGTATTGGAGGAGGGACACCCCTCTGAGCATTTCGTTTCAGGATCTTTGACACCTGACCTTGAGTGATGCCATACTGCCGAGCAATAGCACGCTGTTTCATGCCAGAATTTCGTAAAGCCACCACTCCATGACAAACAGCATTGTCGAGTTGACGGACCATCTCCAGAGGAAGCGGCAATAGCTTTTGTAGACGTGCAGCAGTTGTTTTCCACTAATTCAGAACGCAACAACCCTTATATACACGATTGTGAAGCCAATCGTCAAATGTACCTGTCCTTACATTTTGTCACGCCACCTGTGATATTATCCTGTTATTGACTTCTTGCTGCGAAAGACAATGAGTGACATGGTTCTTTTAACAAAGAAATCACCGAAGCGTAAAAGAAACTCACCAGATTGATATACTGAGTTCAGAAAGTAAACCCAAGTCAAGAAAAAAAAATATTCCATATTAAATGCCAAGTCTGTGTATGTATATATATATATATATATATATATATATATATACAACTGTGAGGAATAGTAGAAACTCCACAGTACGAGCAGGGCGTCTCATTTGCATTGAATAAATAATCGGGAGATTAAATAAGACGCGGAAGTAGCTTCAGGACTTCGATCTTTAATTTTTGACAAGCTTTCGACCAACAAAGGTCTTCTTCTGAGTCGGCCCCAAGTTCAATGGAAGTGGTTCGATGAACTTCCCCCAACTTCCGTTGAACTTGGGTCCGACTCAGAAGAAGACCTTTGTTGGTCGAGAGCTTGTCAAAAATTAAAGATCGAAGTCCTGAAGCTACGTCCGCGTCTTATTTAATCTCCCGATTATATATATATATATATATATATATATATATATATATATATATATATATTGTTGCGGATTTGAGAATCCTTTGTTTGTAAATATGACCCTCTGGTAGTAATTCTTGTAAATACCTCCATTGGTGTAAAGGTCAAAGGTCATCCCCTTAGTTAGTCCATCGTATGCACGTAGAAAATCATATACCCTTCTAAATAGTTATTTCCTTATTTTGTGTATTAGCTTAAGGCTCTGTTTCCCATTAATTGACACTGCATTGCACCAGATGAAATAAGATAGATCCCCTTTCAATTGCCCAAAACCTCCATTTCCAACTGCATCATTGCCATTCGCATTGCCAACTACATTTGCCGCCATTATGGCGAGGTCATCTCGGAGAAGAAAGGCATGACTCCACCTCGTCATGAGAAGGAGGAGTGAGCCAGCCCCCGATCAACCAACCAAGAATGAGGGGTTTGGCTTGAGAGGGCGGAGGAAAGAAACTTCGGGGAGGTTCAAGAAGATTCTAGGGCGTGGTTATATAACCCGTCACGCGGAGCCCCCACCTCAGTCCAGTTGGAGCAGATGACCGATAAAGCCCCCACGAGCAGATGAGTGAGGAGTCCACCGCAGCTGAATCCACCACAGCTGAATCCACCACAGCTGAATCCACCGCAGCTGAATCCACCGCAGCTGAGTTGAGTTGAGAAGGAGTGGAGCTTTCAGCCAAGAAAGTGGGGTTCCAGTTATACCAAATGTGATTTCAAGACGAATTAAGACACTATGTTCAATCGTGTCAAAGGGGGCAGACAAGTCCAAAAGAGGAAGAACGGAAACCTTACCAGTCAAGAGAGGTCAGAAGATCATTGGTTATTCTTAGGAGAGCAGTCTCGGTGCTATGGCCTGGTCTATATGCTGACTGGCGAGAATTGAAAAGATTATTTGAAACTAGATGGTCATTCATCTGTGATAGCACAATTCTTTCTGTGATCTTTGACAGGAAAGACAGGTTGGAGATAGGACGGTAATTCTTCCTGTCGTTAAGGTCAAGGGTGGGCTTTTTAAGAAGTGGTTTAACAAGAGCTTGTTTTGAAGAGAAGCGGAAATGAACCCGTAGTCAGAGAATCATTGATAACTGCAGTAATAAATGGGAGGAGGGTGTCCAATATATATATATATATATATATATATATATATATAACCACCTTTAGAGGCCATTTTCCCCCGCAAAGCGGGGGTTGGCCTTTTTCGGGAACCGTGGTTGTTGTTGTTTTTCGGTCCCCTTTTTGAAGCAATGTTTTACGGCCGGATGCCCTTCCTGACGCCAACCCTTTTTGCCGCCTTTAACGACAAACAGGGAATTACCAGTGAACTGGTACTCAATTTGCCGACCTCGGAAGGATGACAGGCTGAGTCAACCCCCCTGGCGTTAATTCAGCGATCACCGGGATTCGAACCCAGGATCCTAGGATCCTAAGCCGGCACCCTAGCCGCGAGCCCAACACCAGGGTTCTGGGTTGGATGAGCGGGGCCGACTTACTCCTCCCCTCTATGACGAGGTGGAGACCCGCCTTTCTTCCCCAACCCTGCCTCGTGGTCAATGGCGGCTTTGGAGGGGATGTAATTGCCAATATATATATATATATATATATATATATATTGTTACGGTCCGCGGTTAAGGATGTTGTTTGCCGAGCGGAGGCGCCGCGGCCGAACAGTTTTTTTTCCGACTAAACCCGATTCACCCAGACGTTGGCCGTATCGCGCCACAGCGACTCAATATGGAAAAGATGAAGACGACGAATGCAAAGAGGAAGAAGAAGAAGACGTACAGAAGAGTAACGGGGTTTATTATTATTTACACACACATAAGCAAAAAGAGCAGTCACGGGTATTTACAGTGGACATGAAAAAAACAGGTAACACAGTGCAAATTACTAGCTTATACAGACTTAATTACCTACCCAGGACAGAACAAACAAAGACGACTCACACGGGGAATGATGATAGGAATTGGCTGGAAGGAGAGGAAAGTCCAATTTGTTCGGCAGCACGAATCGGCGCGTTCGGCAGCCGCCGTCCCTTCGCGGCCCTGCTCCAAACTGCCGTCCAGGCCCCAGACGGTTGTCGAGTCTTGTTGCTGCTGTAGACGCTGCTGCTGGCAAGCAAGGTGACGAATAGCAGGCTTTGTGCTTCCCTGGATGATCTTCTGCTTTTGGACCTCACAACTCAGCCCTGCTCTGACGACCCAGCTCTTTCCTTTCCACCTCACCACGCAGCTCAGCTCAGCCTTTCAGCTCATCTCTTGGACTCATCTGCTTGTCTCCTTGGGGAGCGTCCCGCGGCGGGTTATATAGGCCCCGCCCTTCACCCTTTGCGAACCTCCCCCAAGCATTCTCTCTCCGCCCTCTCAAGCCAAACCCCTCGTTCTGGGTTGGATGAGCGGGGCTGACTTACTCCTCCCCTCTATGACGAGGTGGAGACCCGCCTTTCTTCCCCAACCCTGCCTGGTGGTCAATGGCGGCTTTGGAGGGGATGTAATTGCCAAATTGAGGCTTGGCCATTACGAAAGGGGAAATTGAGGTTTTTGGGAATGGGAATGTAGGGAATCTATCTCTTTTACTCGGTGCAATGGAGTGTCATGTTAATGGAAGACAAGGCCTTACTCTAAAACACATAATAAGGATATAAACTACTGAACAAGGGTTTTATCGTGTCCTTCAATGTGGTGTTTCATGGAATTAACTACCGGGACGCCCTTTTTACCTTTACACAACTCCGGAGGCAGGAGGGGCCATAATCAACAATGTTACACAGCAATTTACCACAATACAATACACACAATCAAAAAAATGCAATCCTCATATCCGCAACACTGCACCCTCCTCCTCTTAGGCACGTTCCGGGCCTATAACTTTAATTTAGTGTGACACGTAGGTGTAGTTTTTTTGTTTTTTTTTGTATACAAGATCGAGGCTCGTGAAAGAGCGAACATTAATCACACAGAAAGACAAACCGACACATAAAACATATAACATCGGGAGCGGTAGACAAGATGGGGAGAGAGGGGGAAGGACACAAACACAACATTTGAGAGCAGGGAGAAGGACACAAACACAACATTTGAGAGCAGGGACCGAGAGACATGGAGACATCGAGAGATCTGAGAGAGGGCGAGGGCTTTGGGGGGGGGGGCATGGGAAGGGGGCGGTGGGAGATGTATAAAACATATGGACACTGCCAGGACTTCCAGGAAAGAAGTTGGAATTTCAAACAAGGTGGATCTGGGGTGAATTAGCGGGGGTAGAAAAGATCAAGGTTTTGGATGGGGGAAGATAAGAGATGGTGGTGAACAGCTGTTTTAAAGACCTGGAGGGAGGAGTGGGATTGAAGGGAGTGAGGGAGTTTGTTCCAGAGGCGGGAGAAAAGAGGAATGAAAGAGTGAAGGTGAGCAGAGAGCCGAGATTTCGGCAGTTTAACCATCAGAGGGTTGCTGGCAGATCTTGTGCGACCTGTAGGAATATTTGGGGGACAGAGCACAGAGAGAGCTGGGGGTGCAAGGCCGGAGAGGAGTCGGTAGAAGACAGAAAGACCACCTACCTGCCTGCGGTGAGTGAGTGAAAGGCCCTCAGAGATAGCTTCATCGCGGGAGATTCCAATAATTCTGAAAGCTTTGGTTTCAACAGCGTGAAGCCGAGCTAGGTGTGAGGCAGGAGCACCGGCCCATAGGGGAGAACAGTATTCCATTGAGCTGCGGATGAAAGCCTTGTATGTGGTGAGGAGCTCAGGTGTGCCGAGGAAGGACTTCGCACGATGGAGGATGCCCAGTCGGCGACTGGCTTTGGAGGCCAGCTTGGAAATGTGGTTTTCCCAAGAAAGATCATGGCAGATAGTGAGACCCAAAATCTTGAGCGACAGAACTTCTTGGAGAGGATTGTTGAGAAAGTAGATGGGAGGGTTGTCCAGTCGATCTTTTCGGAGAGACATAGTAAGAGTGTGAGATTTGTCAGGATTGAAAGACATGTTCCACTTGTTTGACCAGTCTGTGATTTTGTCCAGGTCTTCAGAGAGTGAGGAGGCAGCAGACTGCCGATCTGAGGGAAGAGGAATGGAGCGGCAGAGAGTGGAGTCATCAGCAAAGAGATAGAGAGGATTATCGAGAGAGTCAGAGAGATCATTGATGAAGACCAGAAAAAGCACGGGGCCCAGAACACTGCCTTGGGGAACTCCAGCCTGAACAGGAAGAGGAGATGAGAGAAACCCATTCAGGGCCACACGTTGACGACGACTAGAGAGGAAGTCCGCCAGCCATGCGTGGAGATTTCCATGGATACCAAAGGAGGAGAGTTTGGTGAGCAGAGCGGGGTGCCAGACCGTGTCGAAGGCATGTGATATGTCGAGGGAGACAGCTCTAATTTCCTGTTTGGCATTGAGGACCTCCATCCATTGTTGAGACAGCAGAAGCAGCATGTCCAGAGTAGAGTGACCTGGTCTGAAACCAAATTGATGATCAGAGATCAAGCCATTGGAGAAGAGGAAAGATTTCATATCCGAAGCAATGATGGATTCCATGACTTTGCTGATAATTGGGAGAAGGCTGATTGGTCTGTAGTTGCTAGGATCTGTTTTTGCACCTTTTTTGTGCAAAGCGGTGATGTTGGCTGATTTCCAAGCAGATGGCAGTTGACCTTGAGCAAAAGAGAGGGTGAAGAGAACAGAGAGAGGGTGAGATAGAGCAGCAGAGCAGGATTTTAGGACCCGTGGGCTGATGCTGTCGGGTCCAGTTGCAGAATCAGAGTCGAGGGTTGACAGAAACTTTTCCACCTTGTCAGGAGGAAAGGACACGGAGTCCAGGAGCAGCAGGGTACGACTGGGTATGGTGGGTACAGAGAGGGATGGGTTTGGGACACAAGATTTAGAGGCAAACACAGAGTTGAGGCATTCAGCTTTTTCACGTGCGGAGTCAGCTGTGTAGCCGTTTGAGGTAAGGGAGGGGATGGAGGGGGAACAAACACCAGAAACGGATTTGACCAGACGCCACCAGGATTTGGAAGAGGGAGACAGATAAGAGAGTTCGGTCTTGAGAATGGAGAGATATTTTTTCCTGGCTCTCCTGAGGGTGGACACACACTTGTTTCGGGCTTTGTGAAAGGAAATGAGATTTCCTTCCGTTGGATTTGCTTTCCAGGAGACGAAGGCAAGTTGTTTCTGGGCAACAGCCTCACCACAAGATTCCGTGTACCATGGACGGGAGGAAGGGTATGACAACTGAAGACGAGATGGGATAAATCTGTGCATGAGAGAGAGCAATTTACTTTGGAAGAATTCCCAGGATGAGTTGATGTCAGAGGTGGTAGAGATGGGAGACCAGTCCAGATGATTGATGGCTGCTTGAAGACCGTGCCAGTTGGCCTGAGTGAAATGCCAGACTCGTTGACGCTGAGCAGGCTCCCTGGGGATTGTCAGAGAGATGTCCACTTTAACAAGGACATGATCAGATGATCCGATCGGAGCAGAAGAAGAGCAGCAGACATTTTCAGGGAAGTTAGTCATAACCAAGTCCAGAAGAGAAGATGTTCCGTTGACTGAGATCCGGGTCGGGAAATTGACAGATTGTGTCAGTCCCAGTGAGTCGCAGAAGTCCTTTGCTGAGGAGCCATGGCTGGTGAGAGAGGTACCCACACCCAGCCAACTGGCATGATGACAGTTGAAATCACCACATATGAGGAAGAGAGAGTTGGGATGAGTAGATAGAAGTTGGTCCATATCATCAGACAGCGATATGTAGATGGAGTCATCACTGTTTGGTGGACGGTACAACACACATATGAACAAGAGGTGGGAGCGAAGGGGAAGCCGTAGCCAGAGGTATTCCTGGGGGTGAGGTGGAGAGAGTGCAGTGCAGGGCGAGTGAGGAAGAGAGTTTTTGATAAAGATAGCAACCCCGCCTCCAGGACGAGGCTCAGGTCTATCATACCGGAGGAGGGAGTAGCCCGGGAGAGATACTATGGAATCAGAGACATCATAAAGGAGGAAAGTTTCTGTTAAGCAGATCACGTCTGGTTTGACAGAAGCAACCTGTATGGAGAGATCAGTTAAGTTTGAACGAAGGCCCCGGATGTTTGAGGTCCATACCGTTAATGAAGAGGAAGGGGGAGCATCAGATACAGAACAGGGGGGAGGAGGGGTAGGGTAAGATGTGGAAGAGGTGGAAGAGATAGGGAGAGCTGTTGAAGGTGTGTCAGAGATTTCAGAATAGCTCGGAGAAAGGGAAGGATGGGGCGGACAAAAGGTTTGATGGTGATTGGGTGAGCCACAATGAGGTGTTATTTGAGGAGGGGGAAGAGCGAGGCAGAAGGTTGGGGGAGATGGAGGTGAGAGTTTGAAGGGGGAAGAAGCGGGGAGGACGCTTTGAGGAGGGGGAGTGAGAGGGGGGAAATTGAGAAGCAATGAGGGTGGGGAGATTTGAAGGGGAGGGGTGAGGGGGGAGTTTGGGAGGGAAGGGACAAGGGGAGGGATTTGAAAGGGATGGGATATGGGGGAGATTTGGAGGGGAGGGGTGAGGCAGGAGTCTAGGAGGGGAGGGGCGAGGGGGCGTCTTGGCGGGGAGGGGTGAGGGGGTAGTTTAGGAGGGAGGGGGCAAGGGGGGAGATTTGAAAGGGATGGGTGATGGGGAAGATTTGGAGGGGAGGGGTGATGGGGAAGATTTGGAGGGGAGGGGTGATGGGGAAGATTTGGAGGGGAGGGGTGAGATTGGATTTTTGAAAGTGTACGATTTATGGGAAACGAACATTTATTGCAAAATGAGTTTCTTGTGACCTTCGAGTTAAAAATACGTTTAAGGACGCTGGATGGAGGATGGAGTGCAGGAGAGTTTAGGGAATGTAGAAAAAAGGCACTATAGGAGATGGATATTTTTTTGGGGATGAATTGATTTGGTGAGCAAGTCGAAAGCAGCCTTTTAAAGAAGAAGAAGAAAAAGGTGTTATAAAATATGACGGAATACATAACTTGAGGGGAAAGTGTAAACATTGAAGGTTAATGAGTGAAAACTATCTGGGGAAATGGGGGAGAGACACGTGGTCGAAGAACGAACGAACGAATAAGAATGAATAAACGAATGAGAACAGAGAAGGAAATGTTTTTTTTTTTTTTTTTTTTTTTTTTTTTTCCCCCGAGTTGAGATTTACACAAGGAAGTAAGCTATGGGTGAAAAGACTGGGAATACAGAGAACGAAAGTTATTGGATCACAAAACGACGGACCGCTGAGAGAAAAACAAAGCCTCAAGGTTGTACAGTGCACACTGTACAAGGCCTCAAGACACGACACGGCAAACAGACGATCAATTTATGAAAGATAAACACCGAGAAACAACCAAAGTTGCACACAATAACTTCACACACCGAAAGATAAATACAGTTTCGACAAAATACAATTGTGAACAGACTTAACTTCGAAAAACGTGGAGACCGTGTGGAGCTTCGAAAATCCCTCCCACCGTCTCCGAGATCTCGCGAGATCTGTCCCAAGCAGTTCCCTCTACTTTTAACCTGACCCTGAGTGTGACAGTTTTAAAACATAAATAAATATGTCCCGCTGCTCCATTGCACCCTGCCTAACAGGCTCACGCCCACAGTTAACCGAATTGCGGAATGGTCTTCAAACTACACACTGACGGTGGGGAGCATTAGTTACAATTGACGCTACTTTATTTACAAAATGCAACCCAGGACCTGTGATTGTTCTTTCTGGGGGGGGGGGAGACAGTCTGCTCTGCATCAATGCACCATGAAAGCACCCATAACGCACCAACACACCCTCAAGCACCAATCGGTGCACAGTCATCACTGTTCAATGAATAAAATAACCAAACAACCCCTAACCCTGCAGGTGGTCTCTTGCTCTTCGGCTCCCTCTGCTGGCTATTATTATTTCTTCCAGTTGTTGTCTTTTTCTCTCATTTTCTTACTGGCGGCCTATTTGAGCATAAAATGAAATGCACCCAATGTGTCCATTTTTATTTATTTTATTTATGGCCCCCAGGGCCGACTACGTGTGGTTCACCTGTGGGGCATCGGTGCCCTGTGGCGAAGGTCCGCCAGCAAGATTTCGGGCCCTCATGGCCGGTTCCAGCAGAGGGGCCATGCCCCAACCCATGAGGTCCATAAGTGGTGCTCGGTCACAGACATGTGGTCCATAATGTGGTGCATCGATGCAGACAGCTGGTTCTGGGAGTTCCGGGCGCACAACGGCGGACTCACGCACGCTCCCCTCGGCGCCCAGTGGCACACAGGTCATGTGTGAGACAAAAGGGGGAAGACAGATGAGCGAGGGGTAAGGTCACAAGGGTACACATCAACAAAGGCAATGCAAGGCGAAGTGCGTACGGAGAGCAAAGTGAGAAAGCTCGTCCCTACCGTACGTCACCCCCCCCCCCCCCACCCCCGTCACCTACACTACCCTTGCCCTTACCCCATATGTACAAAACCTACACATTTACAAATTCGTCACTACTGTCACGTCTTCCCCATATTTCTTCTCCACCAAATTCGTCACCACAATCCCTCTATCCAAAATTTGCCATCACCAATTCATCATCAATCCTCATAAGGAGGGAGAGATGGAACATCAAGCACAATGTCACACCCACGTCATGATGCGTCTCACATTCCAAACATTTGCATCAATAAAAATAATAAAAACCACCTGGCATGGTGTGGAGTACCTGTCACCACAGGTGAGTGGATGCAGATGGTGCAAGGAGATTTTCATCCTAACTACTTTCTAAATGACATTAACACGCTTTACACTACCCGGGGTCTTTCCCTGCCAATCCATTGGCCAACTTACACTATGGGTTCTAAAAACCAATTCCAATTGACCAAACTGTGGTGCTTCTCCATTTTGGGGTCTCACTCCCCCGATTCATCTCCCGGTGCCCTTGCACAATTTCTGGGCTGGGGCGTGTAGCTCTCCCAGCAGGTCTACCCACCTGCACACCTCCACCACTGTAGTTGCCACCCGAGCTTACCTAGCTCCTCACCCTAACCTAACTAACTGGGGAAGGCCCCTCCTGGCTCTGTCACCCCTTGGTGCCCTCTGGCACTGGGCTACCCAGGTCCATCCTCCGGATCCTCGGGCCCCATCCACAACAACTCTACCGGCTCCCAGAGCCCACCTGCGGCCTCACCTGGCCGACATCCTCACAGTGGTGGAGTGCCCAAACCAACTACACACACTAACAGGCTACACGCCCAGCCATTTCCACAACACTAATGCACCCATCCAAACACCATTCTTTCACCCGCACCACAGATGCCAATATCCAACCACAATTTACCTATACCCTCTACCTAACACTTACACTACCCGCCCCGGGTATTCGTGATGGGGGTCCACTCTTCCCCCATTCACACCTCCGCACCATCCACTCCACTCCACAGTTTCCATCCTACTCACTCCACGACCATCCATTCCAATACTCCATGTCTTCCACACAACCATTTATTCCATACACCTGTTCCTCATACCTGTTGTTGCACACCTGTGCACTCACACCTGGTGCCACCTGCACCCTCCTCCTCTTCCTGGACCAGTTGGTCAACACAACACACATCACCATTACTCACTCAAACACTGCTCTATACACCTGTTCAGTTGCACACCTGTGCAATCACACCTGTTCCTCACACTCATTTACTCATACCCTGCTCAATACACTTGAATACACCTCCAACACTCACAAAAAAGGTGCAAAAACAGATCCCAGCAACTACAGACCAATCAGCCTTCTCCCAATTATCAGCAAAGTCATGGAATCCATCATTGCTTCAGATATGAAATCTTTCCTCTTCTCCAATGGCTTGATCTCTGATCATCAATTTGGTTTCAGACCTGGACACTCTACTCTGGACATGCTGCTTCTGCTTTCTCAACAATGGATGGAGGTCCTCAATGCCAAACAGGAAATTAGAGCAGTCTCCCTTGACATATCACGTGCCTTCGATACGGTCTGGCACCCCGCTCTGCTCACCAAACTCTCCTCTTTTGGTATCCATGGAAATCTCCACGCATGGCTGGCGGACTTCCTCTCTAGTCGTAGTCAACGTGTGGCCCTGAATGGGTTTCTCTCATCTCCTCTTCCTGTTCAGGCTGGAGTTCCACAAGGCAGTGTTCTAGGCCCTGTGCTTTCTCTGGTCTTCATCAATGATCTCTCTGACTCTCTTGAAAATCCTCGGTATCTCTTTGCTGATGACTCTACTCTCTGTCGCTCCATTCTTCATACCTCAGATCGGCAGTCTGCTGCCTCCTCACTCTCTGCAGACCTGGACAAAATCACAGACTGGGCAAACAAGTGGAACATGTCTTTCAATCCTGACAAATCTCACACTCTTACGATGTCTCTCCGAAAAGACCCACTGGACAACCCTCCCATCCACTTTCTGAATAATCCTCTCCAAGAAGTTCTGTCACTCAAGCTTTTGGGGCTCACTATCTGCCATGATCTTTCCTGGGAAAACCACATTTCAAATCTGGCCTCCAAAGCCAGTCGCCGACTGGGCATCCTCCGTCGTGCAAAGTCCTTCCTTGGCACACCTGAGCTCCTCACCACGTACAAGGCTTTCATCCGCAGCTCAATGGAATACTGCTCTCCCCTCTGGGCTGGTGCTCCTGCCTCACACCTAGCTCGTCTTCACGCTGTTGAAACCAAAGCATTCAGAATCATTGGAATCTCCCACGATGAAGCTAACTCCAAGGGCCTCTCACTTACTCACCGCAGGCAGGTTGGTGGTCTTTCCATCTTCTACCGACTCCTCTCTGGCCTTGCCCCCCCCCAGCTCTCTCTGGGCTCTGTCCCGCAAATATTCCTACAGGTCGCACAAGATCTGCCTGCAACCCTCTTATGGTCAAACTGCCAAAATCAAGACTCTCTGCTCACCTTCACTCCTTCATTCCTCTTTTCTCCCGCCTCTGGAACAAACTCCCTCACTCTCTTCAATCCCACTCCACCCTCCAGGTCTTTAAAACAGCTGTTCACCACCATCTCTTATCTTCCCCCATCCAAAACCTTGATCTTTTCTACCCCCGCTAATTTCACCCCAATTCCACTTTTTTGAAATACCAACTTCTGTCCTGGAAGTCCTTGGTGTCCTTGTGTTTTATACTTCTCCCTCCACCCCCCCCCCCCCCCCTTCCCATGCCTCCTCCCCCCAAGCCCTCTCCCTTCCACACATCTCCCTGCTCTCAAATGTTGTGTTTGAGTGCTTCCCCTTCTCTCCCCATCTTGTTTTCCGCTCCCTCTTTTTGTGTGTTTTGTTTGTCTGGTTGATTTGTTTGTGAAGTAAATGTTAGCTCTTTCACGAGCCTCGATTCAGTATACAAAAAAAACAAAAAAAAAAAAAACACACGGCATCATCTCATCGAACTACTCCCCTCTGAAACTTGCGCTTCCCCGTCGCCGCTTTAAACTATTGCGCTCCCACGTCATTATCATCCACACTAATCTACCTACGTCCCCACTACAGGTATCCTTGTCACTACCTAACCTTAACGTTACCTAATGTCAATCTCTAGGGCCCAACACATTATCCAAACCCACCCGGGCTAGTTTTCACTGCCATAAACCCCATAACTCTAGTGCTCCTTTGCCCCCTCTGTGAGGGATGACAGAGTTGCCATCCCACCACACCGGGGACCTCTCACTATAAATTTTGCTCGTCCAAATCCAACAAATCAAAAATTTGCCAATCATCTGCCAATCACTGTACCATTACCAATCATCACTCTGCCAATCCTTTGCCAATCATCAAATTTTGTTTTTCTAATTTCGGGTCCAGACCACTATCCTCATCATTACAGTCTACTTACTAATGCCTCTCGGTGTGCCAATTCACTCCTACAGCCCGGCTTCGCACGGCCGAGCAATGAATGCGGGTTGTTTGGTGCCGGCGGCTGGATGCGTCCGGCACTCGGTGCAGGGAAGGATCCTTACCCGGGCCGAGGTCCCACGCACGACCTCGGCACGGAGCCATCCCATGGCCCGATCTCGACCTGCCGGAACGCCTCAACAAAAGGGGGTCGCCATGATGACGCTTCCTATCGGGCTGCCCGCTCCACCTAGTGGAGCACGGACGTGGCCGTTCCAAACGCAGCCCAGCGTGGATCGCGTACGGCGGTCCTTTCGAACCCGCCGTGGTTCGGATCCCCGCTGGTCCTCACGGCACGCGAAGCTGCCCGACGCGCATCGAGGGCCCGATTCGGCTAAATGTCGTTCTAACCGCTAACCCGGTTACCGTCGATGCCTCATCTGCATGCTTACATGCATACGCTACCCCTTTCTTGCTCATACATCCAGCTGTTCCCATGCTCCTCGTCGTACCTTCTCTTACACACCTCCGTACACTCATTCCGCTCACTGACTTGGTCACACACCTGACCACCGAACACCTTGGCACACACTCGTCGTTCGCACACCTCACCAACACACCTCTTCGCGCCCCCTTCTCGGTCACCTCCTCTGTGACAATCACAGGTGTGCTCTCACTCGCACACCCAACCACGTGCCTCACTACTAATTCCAGCGTGCATTCCCATACACGCTCTACCATTCCAGGTGTGCTTCCTTCCATTCCAGGTGTACATCCTCTCTCACCTGTCACAACCAACTCACGCTCCGTGTCACTCTCACTACTTTCACCACCACTCTTGACAGTGCACTCACCCTTACTCTCGACAACGCACTCTTTCCTCATGCACCTGTCCGTTACACACCTTTCTCGCGCACCCTCGTGCGCACACTCTCCCGTTACATCCTCTGTAACACTCACCACAGGCGTGCATTCTCTCTTACTCTTGACAGCGCGCTCTTTCCCCATGCACCCGTCCGTTACACACCTTTCTCACGCATCCTCTTGCGCACACTCTCTCGTTACTTCCTCCATAACACTCCCCACTCCGCGCTTCCATGTGCCCCCTCGCACACGCGCAACATCCAACTCACTCTCGACGGCACACTCTCTCCTCGGCGCGCACTTTTTCCTCACACACCCCAGAGTCGGACATTCTCGCACACCTCCTCTTTCGCACACCAGACCTGTCGCACACTTCACCAACAGCCTCTCACGAACACCCGGATCCAAATCAACCCCCAAGCCGACTGAAGATTTCCTCACATCATGTACATTTCCACGTATATCGCCACTCACCTTGGCACGTCGTCTCCGCACCTCCTTCGCCACCTGCAAACTCTTTATTTGGTTAGCGAGCACATCATCATGATTTGAACACAGACCTTGCACATATTCCATTACCTCCTCCTGTATTTCTCTCTTAGTTTCTGTCTGTCTCTTCTTAATTTCACTCACCTCGTCTTCCACTTCCTCTAATTTTTGCTTCACCTCTTTTATTTCCCGGTGCGTCTCCTCTATCTCGTCCTCTAAGGCTACAGTGACCGTCTCTATGTGCATCCTCACCTGCCGGTCCTTTGTCTCCATTACCTCTGTCACCTCGACCAACCTCATTGTCAGTCCCTCACGTACCATCTGACATTGCCTCTGTGTCGCTATCAAGTCATTTTTAATTTCTTTTTGTGTCGCCTTTAACCCTCCTAGTACCGCAGTGTTCCTTTGAACCTGCTCCACTAACTCTGTCTGTCCCTCCGTCAGCTGTTCCACCTCCTCCGTCAGGTCCTCTATTCCCCCTTGTAACCTAGCCGTTCCTTTTGTCACCTCTTTCTCTATACGCTTTTCACCTCGCTTTACCTCCTCGCGTACCCCCGAAACCTCCTCACTTACACCTCGTCGTATCTCCTCCTTCATCTCCTCCCTCTCTTTTGTAGATGCCGCCCTCATCTGTCCCAATTCATCCCTCTGAGCATCCAGTTTGGTTTCTACCCCGATTTTCACCTCCTCTATCTGCTCTCCCATTTGTTTAATTTCTCGGGCGGATTGCTCCCCTATTTCCCACAATTTGCCTTCCATCCTATTTTCTAACCCCATTAACCCATTTTTCACCCCCTCTATCTGATTCTCCTGGGCAGCCATTCTATTTTCCACCCCCATTAACCCATTTTTCACCTCTTTTATCCCGTTGTCTAACCCCTCAATTTTATTGTCTAAACCCTCAATTTTATTGTCTAAACCCTCAAATTTATTGTCTAAACCCTCAAATTTATTGTCTAAACCCTCAAATTTATTTCCCAACATTTGTTCCATTTCCCTGCTGGATTTTTCAGCCATCTTTTTCATATACCCCATCATCTGCACCGCGAAGAGGTCCAATTTCCCCAGCGCTGCGGTCTCGGTTGTCGCAGCGCCGCCATTTTGTGCCTCCTCAACCTCGTGCGCGATGGCGCCATTTTGCGCACCTGATACCCCCTCAACCACATTGCCAATGTTCTCCTCCTCCCTTTCCTCCACATACATTTCCCCAAGGTCCTGGGTCGATTCTACCCCGTCTATCTCTCCCACCGGCATCCCGTCGCCTTGACCAGCCATGGCGCGATTTCAAAATTCGGGTTTTGTAAAACAAAAGCAAATTTCGGTACTTTGTAATTTTGAGCGCATTAAACGCTTCAGGTCCGAATCCGACACTTCTGACACCAATTGTTACGGTCCGCGGTTAAGGATGTTGTTTGCCGAGCGGAGGGGCCGCGGCCGAACAGTTTTTTCCGAATAAACCCGATTCACCCAGACGTTGGCCGTATCGCGCCACAGCTACTCAATATGGAAAAGACTAAGACGACGAATGCAAAGAGGAAGAAGAAGAAGATGTACAGAAGAGTAACGGGGTTTATTATTATTTACACACACATAAGCAAAAAGAGCAGTCACGCGTATTTACAGCGGACATGAAAAAAACAGGTAACACAGTGCAAATTACTAGCTTATACAGACTTAATTACCTACCCAGGACAGAACAAACAAAGACGACTCACACGGGGAATGATGATAGGAATTGGCTGGAAGGAGAGGAAAGTCCAATTTGTTCGGCAGCACGAATCGGCGCGTTCGGCAGCCGCCGTCCCTTCACGGCCCTGCTCCAAACTGCCGTCCAGGCCCCACACGGCTGCCGAGTCTTGTTGCTGCTGTAGACGCTGCTGCTGGCGAACAAGGTGACGAATAGCAGGCTTTGTGCTTCCCTGGATGATCTTCTGCTTTTGGACCTCACAACTAAGCCCTGCTCTGACGACCCAGCTCTTTCCTTTCCACCTCACCACGCAGCTCAGCTCAGCCTTTCAGCTCATCTCTTGGACCCATCTGCTTGTCTCCTTGGGGAGCGTCCCGCGGCGGGTTATATAGGCCCCGCCCTTCACCCTTTGCGAACCTCCCCCAAGCATTCTCTCTCCGCCCTCTCAAGCCAAACCCCTCGTTCTGGGTTGGATGAGCGGGGCCGACTTACTCCTCCCCTCTATGACGAGGTGGAGACCCGCCTTTCTTCCCCAACCCTGCCTCGTGGTCAATGGCGGCTTTGGAGGGGATGTAATTGCCAAATTGAGGCTTGGCCATTACGAAAGGGGAAATGGAGGTTTTTGGGAATGGGAATGAAGGGAATCTATCTCTTTTACTCGGTGCAATGGAGTGTCATGTTAATGGAAGACAAGGCCTAACTCTAAAACACATAATAAGGATATAAACTACTGAACAAGGGTTTTATCGTGTCCTTCAATGTGGTGTTTCATGGAATTAACTACCGGGACGCCCTTTTTACCTTTACACAACTCCGGAGGCAGGAGGGGCCATAATCAACAATGTTACACAGCAATTTACCACAATACAATACACACAATCAAAAAAATGCAATCCTCATATCTGCCACAATATATATATATATATATATATATATATATATATATATATATATATATATATATATATATATATATATACATATATATATACATATATATATACATATATATATACACATATATATACACATATATATACATACATATACATACATATACATACATATACATACATATACATACATATACATACATATACATACATATACATACATATACATACATATACATACATATACATACATATACATACATTAGGGTGCATCAAAAGCCCCATGATTTTCAAAAAGTTGTTGTATTTTAATGTCTATTCCCTCAAATGTTACACTTGTTGGTAGAAGTATGTATGCAAAAAATAGATGAAATCAGAGGTGGTCCTGGGTGGCCACCGGCCACTTTTATATATTTAGGGCCATTTAGGGCCACAGCTAAACTACTTTACAAGATAATGTAAAATTAACTACAAGATAATGTAAAATTAACCATTATACCTATATACAAAAGTAAAGTCCTACTTTTACTAAATGCCTAATATCAAACAGTTAAAACAACCTTACATGTCAATGTAAAATTAACCAAAATCGTTCTTCATATTACAAAGTTGTAGTACAGTGTTGTAGTATTGTACTTTCATTGATTAAAAGTTTGAAAATGTATTAAGCACAACGCCAATGTCACTACTCCAACTTTGCTCGTTTCCGCAAATTTGGCCTCGCTTTGCGGTCACATTCAACCACTTGAAGAAGATTTTGGAAGTGGTCTTCTCTTCTTGCAGTTGAGACAAAATCAGTTGCGAGCTTTACTGCTCTCTCCGCAGGGTCATTCACAACATTAAGCCCATCCACAATGGACTTGGCTGCCTTGAAGTGCTCATTGTTCTGCCAAGTGTCAACATCCTCTGTTAGGAAGGTCATATCTAGGTGAAGAAGGTTTACTGTAAACCACGAGTCCTCGTTCACAAGATCAGCCAGGGTTGTCGCTTCTGTAATTTTTGGAAATGACGGTTTGCCATATCCAGAACCGTAGCGGTGTTTTGGAGTGCTTGGCATTTCATCTGGTTGTATGGCCAGTAACACATCTGCAAGGGCACGACGATCCTTTTGAGGAATTGCATTGCTGAACAGTGCCAAAACAACCAGTTCTGGGGTTAAATACCACAAATGTCTATCAAAGGCTTTCACAGCGCTGACTGAAATGGTTGAGTTGACAGCTTTATAGTTGAGCAGAGTCTTGTAAAAGCACAAATCAAACCATGGGGCATTTGAAGCAGACTGACATATGAGCCACCAATCACAATAAATATAAACAACAAAAACAACAAACTCCTTCAGTTTTTTCTGTTGATGTTGTGTTGTTACAGTTCCTCGAGGTAGTAGAGAAATTTGCTCTTCAAGTAGGCATATTTTGATGGAATAAAGAATCTTTGACATCCACCTTGCTTTATGCATGGCCCCTGGTCTGTGGAGTGTTCCTTGTTTTGTGACATCATCATCGAGGACTACCTGGCAGAGTTGTGCCATTTCCTTGTAGTCTTCCCTACAGTATGAAGCGCTTGTGCGGATTGTGCTTAAAACCTTGTTTTTGCAGGATAAAAGCAGCTGTTGTGCATAGTCATTGTACATGGAAATGTCAATTTTGGTTAAACTTTCATTCTTTGCATGCGATATGCGTTCCCAATTCTTCTGGAATTTTTGGAACAAAGATACTTCTGGAGACTTTGATGCCTCAATTTTGAGAACGTCAAACACATGATCCAGGATTACCTCTCCAACATGATGGCGACATGCACACCACAGAAGAGCACGGTCCAGTTTTGATTGAATGGTAACACAGGCAGCTGTAACGTGTCCAGTGTTTGATGCTGTTGTGTCAAAACACAAGTTGACAACTGATTGTTTGCACTTCCATGAATGTAGATACGTGTAAGTGTGCTCGGCAATGATGTCACCTGATGACCTATCACTTCCAGGAGGATATCTAGCCACCCCCAGTAGCTTTACATCAGTGGCATTCCCAACCAACACTGGCAATCTTTCTTCCTTGACATTCTTGTTTGTGAGCGTTGGTATCTGCTTGCCATCCCAGTGAAGTGTTGCAGCTGTTGGGGCGATCCAATTTTCTTGAATATCTTTGGCGATAGCACTTGTTATTGATCGTCGAGCCTTATCAGCAGTTGAGTACGACTTGGCCACACGACGTGGATCACCTCCTGCCTCTTGAATTACAGCTTTGGTGAGCGCAACCTGTTGAACAGGAGTTATGTTTAGTCGAGTAGCAACAGACACAACTGAATGTCTTTTCAGAATATCATGAGGAATAAAGGCAGATGTACCTGCATATGTTGATCTGTGGTGACTACGCTTCCTTTGAAACTCTGGAATCGCCTCTTCTTCAGTTTCTTCCAAGCTATCTGCAGAGTCACTATCATCAGAGCATACAGAACTAATTGTCATCTCTTGTACACTGGATGATTCATGACGTTCTCGTCTTGAAGCTTCCGCTAAGAGGCGTTTTTCTTTTCTATGATCTTTATCAACTTTCTTCTTGTCAACACCACCAAATGAGGCTACTCTGTCAGATTTCATTGACTCTAAAAATACTCTATCTTCCTCATTCTTAATGTTTGTCATTGCATCTTTTGTCCATACACCAAAGGTCTTATCAAGACGTTCATTCATGGTTTGCAACTTAGCCAAAGTGCTTGGAGATTCTCGGCGAGAAACAGGTATTTGACGCAATTTGTTATTGTCATTAAGAAGGTCAAGTATTAGTTTGCAGCATTGATGGTCTGAAAGCATAGGAATATTTGCTTTAGTGTAGAATTTTTTCAGCTGGATAAGGACGATGCTGGCAGATTTCCATTTCAGTGGCTGAGTTTGTTTGCCTTCACATATTTCTTTCTGGATGTACCACATCACGCATCGAAGAACCTGCCGGCAAGTTGGGAGGCGGACTCCTGTCAATGTACCATCTGCTTCTGTAAAAGCATTGCCAAGACCAAAAATGGCACTTGCTAATCTGGTCTTCTTATCTGCCATCTGAAAGAAAATAAAGGATATTATTAGACTACTAGTATGGGACCCACGATTAGACCTCCGATTTCATTCATGTAAAAATACAAACTAATTATCAAACCATCGTTTTTTGCATAAAATTGTTATATTTGTATTCCTCTCATCAAGACCTTCAATTTGATACCAAACATGACTAGGTTTGGGTGTAAAATAACAAAATCAAACATTTTTACATAGTGCGGCCCCGAAAATGGCCCTAAATATATAAAAGTGGCCGGTGGCCACCCAGGACCACCTCTGATTTCATTTATTTTTTGCATACATACTTCTACCAACAAGTGTAACATTTGAGAGAATAGACATTAAAATCCAAGAACCTAAGGGCGTTTGATGCACCCTAACATACATACATATACATACATACATATACATACATATATATATATATATATATATATATATATATATATATATATATATATATATATATATATATATATATATATATATATATATATATATATAGTGGTCCAGAAACACTGGGCACATTTTGAAGAACGATACCTGCAACAAACAAAAAAGTTTATTATTGTTATTTGGTGCAAAACAAAACATGATTACTCGTAAATGGATGTGACAGCTTCAACACGTACAGGCATTACGTGATACGTAACAGGGTGAGGTGCATCACGTGATATGGTAATATGGATCGGGGTGAGCTTCGCTCACTGTGCTGCATGCATTTGTCTTTGCATTAGTTCAGTTCATTGTGAATTAGACGCCCTAATATGACGGAGGATATCGTGAGACAGAAAATTGCGCTGTACTCTTGTATTCTGTATCTGGAAATTTGGCTGAAGGTCACAGACAACTTGTCAAAGAATATGGCACTGTCGCAATTGACAGAAGAACCATCGGCAGAATAAACAAGCAGTTTGATGAAACCGGCAGCATTGTTCCAAAACAGTCACCAGGTAGGCCTCGTACTGTTTGAACTGAGGAAAGCAGAGCGGTCATTCAACAACAACAACTCGAAAGTAACACACCATTATCAACTCGTCGTTCATCAAACGTCACCAACATAAGCCGATCATCGAATCGAAAAATACTAAAAGACCTTAATGTGAAACCTTACATATCCAGATTAATTCACCAAGTATCTGAGGATGATTTTGACAGGTGCGTTCAGGCATGTGCGACATTGCTTGGGTTGATGGATATGGACAATGATTTGCAGAACAGGATCTTGTGGTCAGATGAATCCAAGTTTACTTTATCTGGTTCTGTGAATCATCATAACATCGTGATATGGGCAGCAGACAACCCACAATTTACTGTTGAGCACAACTTCCAGTATCAAGCTAGTGTGTCCGTCTGGGCAGGCATTTCTTCTGGAGACATTGTTGGACCAATATTTTTCGAAGAAAATGTGAATGCTGCGAATTACCTTATAATGTTTGATCAGCATGTATTGCTACTCAATTAAGGCCAAATGTGGTTCATGCATGATAGTGCGCCTGCTCATTATGCTGCCAGTGTACGCCAGACCCTTGATTTGTACTTTACTGACAAATGGATTGGCCATCGTGGTCTGGTTGAATCGCCGCTGCTGTCTTGTGATTTAACACCCTGTGATTTCTTCCTTTGGGGTTTCCTCAAACACAAAGTGTATGTAAGGAATCCTACGACTCTTAGAGACAAGGAATCCTTGACCTTAGAAACAATTCATCCATAATGAGACTGCTGCCTTAACGACTGAAACATGCAGAACTGTGTGTCAGAGTGTTTCGTCACAGCTACAGCTGTGCATAGACAATGAAGGAAAGAAGTTTGAACATTTGAACTGATATGTTTCATGTATATTAGACTGATTAGACTGTTTAACGAGTAATCATGTTTTGTTTTGCACCAAAGAACAATAATAAACTTAGTTCTTTGTTGCAGGGACCTCAAAGTCAGTGAAGATATATTTAAAGTGCAGTTTCTATTTGTTTGTTGCTGATCTTCTTGCCTGAAAGATGTCTTTATGTGTCTGTAGACATTTATAAGCAAAAGATGTACTGGGCAGGTGTTGATCCTGCTTGCACAGCTGGACAGCTCACCCAGCTGGTGGTATTTCCGCCTGTTCCTTCCAAGCCATTTCTTCCTTTCACTGTCCACGGGACCTCCTGGCTGGGGATTGGGACAAATTATGCGATTAGCCGTGCCATGGTATGGACCTCCCGCCCATTTCAGCCTTTGCCTTTCTTCCCTAACTTGCTGGGCAGGATAATGGGTAACTGTGAGTTTCCTTGGCAACGGGTATTCTCGAACACCTGCAAAAACCTGCCTGCATGTGACCACTCCACAGATATGGCATATCTTTTATAAGCCAAATTAATTCATCCGGGCCTTTTGAACCACGCAATTTCAGCAAATGTATACTTCATTGGCATCCTGATATGGGTGCCAACTGTGCCTTACAGTCTGTCAGTATTATTAGATTCTGAAGGGAATGGGTGTTAAATTGAGGAAAAAAAAAACACTTTGGAGAATGAAGGGAAGAGGGGAGGACAGTGGCAGCTGGTGGAATTCAGACAAGGGTGGGTTGAGGGCCAGATTGTGCCTGGCAAAAAAAAACAATTAATTAAAGCTGACAATGGCTCATTGGACCATTCTGATAAATCGTTCGCGACTCCTGTCGTACAAGTCATATTTTTCACTAAGTTACAGTAATTAATGTATGAATAAAAAAAATTCGCTCTTTACCATAGTAACACGTATAGCTTGTGGTGCTCTAGACTGTAGTTACGCCTCAGTAAGTCAAGTATAAATGTTCTTTTATATAATGACTAGTATAAAAGGACCTTCCAATATGACGTGTTGGAACATTTTATTCGACGGTGCAGCCTCGTGAGCGTGCCAAATTCTGAAGCCCCGGCCTAGTGTCAAAATTGCTTGTATCTTCTTTATTTATTGGACTTCATAAGGATGTAAATTAACACTCGTTTTACTCTGACGCATTGTACATCACGTGCAACGAATTTCACCTCCCTGTGCCTTGTATTTGTTGTTTGTTTTTTAAACGCTTCTGTACACCGCCCTTGAGGCTCAATTTGCAAGCCACCGTCTCCAATTCCAATCGAAGAGTCCGTGGTTCTGTCGTACAAGTCATATTTGATTGCAGAGTTGTTGAGGTTGCAGAGTTGTTGCAGCTTCTTTTATTGAAGATGTTTTTCGAATTTGTTTTATCCTCTAAAATAGACCGTAGTGAACACACATTCGTGTAAAAAAATTGGCCTTTGAATCCCACCCTTATGAAGGGGGACAGACATCTGTACAAATGCACAAACACACAGACAATGTGTTTCATGTGGTGGATGAAATAAGACAAACCTCACCTGAAAATTTGATTTTAAGTTGAAAAAAAATTACCTTTCCTTGTATACATCATCCCAAGACTTATTCCTTAATGGTCACAATTATTTCGATCTTGTGGGATTGGCCGGGGGGGAGCTTGGCTCAAGTATTTCAGGAACTGGCTGGCGAGGCCTGGCGTTCAACGAAGGTTTAAGACAGGAATTTGTAATTTGTTCATGGTTCCAGAATTAACTCTCCCACTCTTCAAAAAGGACACAGTGGGATCTTTAACGTCCACCAGGTAATTCCTGTGGACGGGATGCCCGTTTATCGTCCCAGAATAAATGCGGCCCAGGACCGCACATACATTCATGAATCACCCTGGCTATGAAACACTGGGATGAGAATTTGTAGCTGGGTCGGGATTCAAACCCAGGATAGACAGCTTCGCCACTAGTGTGCATACCTTGGGGCCATCCTGCCAGCCCTACATTATCCCAAGACTGCAGAGTCCAAAAACCAAGACTACAAACTAAAAAAGAGCAGCAATCACTCGTTTTATGGTGAATTAAGTCAATGGAGGCCCTGCCAAGGTCGTAAACTTCTACACATCGCTTCAATATACCAACCTTATAGTGATGTCCTCTCCTCATATCTTACACAGTGACGTCATTTTTACAGCCTTTTTCATTGGCTGTGCTGGTTTTGTTTTTATCCCTCCTTTTCACTGAGTGAAGCCCCAGAGCCTATTATTCATTCTAGCATCTGGGGAGGAAGGGTCAAAAAGCACCAGCAGCAGCGGACCCTTATTAGCGAAGCCGTTACATAATTTAACGTTAATTTGAATTTATACTATTAAATATGGGTCCGACTGAATTCAGGAGGCTGCAAGGTATTTCATACTGCAGTGGTATGGCTGTCCATTATTTCATATATTTACTCTTTTTTGAGTGCGCGACCGTCCATGTACACCATTTCCAGGCTCTGATGAAGGATAATGTAGGCTGATGGGATTATAAAAACATAGGGTTGAGGAATGGGATTGTAAGGCGATGAGAGAAGGATATGGGGATGCTACGTCATTCATTTGCCATCTTTGTGTCCTAAATACATAGATACCCATATGTTTTGCTTTCACTATGCATCTCATTACCCAATACTTGGATTATCAAGTTCCTAAAGTGAGAATAGAAGGAATGTCATTCTTTTTCAGTTTTTGCATAAAAGTACAACATTTCTCACCTGACATGTTTTTCACGTTAAATTGTTTTTGAAATCTAGATGCCAAGGTGAGTTGCAATGTTAACTTGGGTGCAAACCACTTTCACAATGAATCACTAGGAATCACAAGGAAATTTGACGCAGTCGGAAGCCATTCGGCCAATCATGTCTGCGCTACAGCAACACCAGATCAAACTAGAACGGCACTCGGTAGAGAGCATACCTACGCCTGGTTGGCCATATCACTCAATGGCGAAGAATCACTTAAAAAATCAAATAACTCTCATATCCGAATCCATAATAAGATCTTCATCAAAATCGAATCGCTTCTTCCTCATCACACACACAATCTGTCCAATAAGTTTCGTCCAAATCCATCCATAACTTTTTTAGATATTCTGCTTTGTATAGTTTTTGGCCCGATCTCCCAATGGTGAAGAATCACTTTAAAAAATAAAAATAATTATCATATCCGAATTCATATTTAGATCTTGACCAAAATCGAATATATTTGTCCTTGTCAGACACCCAACCGGTCCACAAAGTTTTGTCCAAATCCGTCCACAACTGTTTTAGATATCCTGCTATGTATCGTTTTTGGCCCCATCTCTCAATGATTAAGAATCACTTAAAAAAATTAATATAATTATCATATCCGAATTCATATTCGGATCTTCAACAAAATCGAATCTATTTGTCCTTGTCAGACACCCAACCGGTCCACAAAGTTTTGTCCAAATCTGTCCACAACTTTTTGAGATATCCTGCTATGTATCGTTTTGGCCCGATCTCCCAATGGTGAAGAATCACTTAAAAAATTAAAAATAATTATCATATCCGAATTCATATTCAGATCTTCACCAAAATCGAATCTATTTGTCCTTGTCAGACACCCAACCGGTCCACAAAGTTTTGTACAAATCCGTCCACAACTGTTTTACATATCCTGCTATATATCGTTTTTGGCCCAATCTCCCAATGGTGAAGAATCGCTTAAAAATTCTAGTAGCCGGATCCGAATCCGGATCTTTACCGAAATCTAATCATTTCGTCCTGGTGACAAACGCTACATACATCTCTGCCAAATTTCGTCCGAATCCGTCCACAACTTTTTTGAGATATTTTGTTCACAAACAAACAAACAGGGGTGAAAACATAACCTCCATCCACCTTTGGTGGTGAAGGTAATAAACCCGTCAAAACTAACGACTGAAGTCCATTTGGGATATGGCGTGGAGGGTGGAATGGGGATGAGAAGAGTGTGTCAGACATCTTCAGGGTGTTGAAAATAAAAATGTGGGGAACAAAACATTTTTTGTGTTTGTTTATTAACTCAACTGGACTATGTCCAGCTGAGTTTTTGTCGACACCTAGTGTCCGTCGTCCGTCTGTCTCTCTGTCGTCTGTCTATCTGTCGTCTGTAAACAATTCGACGTCTACGCTCCAAAAGTCACAAATATTGATGAAATTGGATGAAACTTGTTATGCAGCATCTTTAAGACATAAACTAGTTTGGGATTGCATTTTGCACGCCCAAAGATGGGCGCGGCAGGGCGGCCATATTGAAAAATCATTTTTTGTCATATATTTTTAGCACATATAAACTATATAGTTTGTGGTTCTGTTATGCATATTCTAACCATATTGATATAGACCAGTTGAGTTCAGGTTCCCTGGAACCTCTCTAGTTTTTCTTTTTTGGAGTTAGTGTAGGTGGGTGAGCATAATAATCTTCAATAGACGTCGAAGATAATTAGAAGTTATCCATGTAAAAGTAACGTCCATTCACATTTCCTGGTCACAAAATAACGGATAAGGTTAGGGTTAGGGTTAGAAATCGACATCGAAACAGGATTATGACAGGACATGACTTTTCCATCTGCCCAGTGCATCTGCGAAGTGGAATGGAGTAAACTTTCTGTTCCTCAGGGAAACGCTGGAGCAGCTTTCGAGGTCACGCCAATTCACCGACAGTTGGCCTGTCTGTTATAGTCCTGTGAAGAAGGTCACCAAGAGAATAAGACCCTGCTGATAATTTGTGAGCTTGTCATGAGTCATGGGTACGTCATTGTGCCCCAGCAGCAATTGTGAGACATCCACAACATACTGAGTTCATGATAAGCACGACTTGTCTTTTTGGTACATGTCTATAGCCAAAAGTCTTCTAAAAACTCCTCTTTTTCCTATTGTCATGAAAACATTTTCATCGCTGCTCTTCTTCATTAGCAGAAATATGTGAATCTGGAAGGCATTTGTTTGTAATGCAAGTCTCCAACCCCATTTCCCCGATCCGCATCCACCCCCTAGTCTCCTCTTACTCATACCTCCTCATCTTCTTTAACCTCTTTCTCCCTTCTCTTCCACTTTCTTTTCCTCTGGATGATCCCCAGTTTGAAAACAAAAAAAACAGCTTGATATTTCAAAACCTACCACCTCCACTCGCCTTCTGGAAATGGAGAAGGGCCAGAATTCCAAACGAAACTGAAAGTGTCAACAACACAACAACAACGTGCATTTTAAGGCCATTTTCCCTGCTAGAGCGGGGGTTAGCCTTGCGGTCCCCATGACAATCTTCTCCATTTTGCCCTATTTTTGCATCTCTCCTTGTTAACCCCCTTGCCCGCATTTCTTCTTCCACCATCTTTAGCCAAGTTTTTCTCCGTCTTCCCCGTCTTCTACTTCCTTCTACATTCATTTCCATCACTCTTCTCAACCAGACACTTTCATCCTTCCTCAACTCATGACCAAACCATGTCAACCTGTTCCTCTTCACAGCATCAATCACAGGCTCTATTCCCATCATCTTTCGCAATTCATCATTTGTCTTCCTCTCTCTCAACGATACTCCGCACATCCACCGAACCATTCGCATTTCCACCCTTTCCAGCCTTCGTTGCTGCTCAACGTTCATTACCCGTGTCTCGCTCCTATAAATCATAACAATTCTCACACATGCAGCATACACCTTTCCCTCCAGCTTCAACGACACTCCCCCTCCTCATCAGCACGCCACTCAGTTCCCGAAACTTCTTCCATGCACATCTCACTCTAGCAACCGTTGCCGAGTCTGATCCATCTTCTCCATGCAGCATGTCTCCGAGGTAGCAAAATGTTTTCACACCTTCCAGCTTCACGCCGTCTCCAAGATCCAACTCAACATTTCCTCCATCTGCAGCTCCCTCTGTGCACACCTTACATTTGAATGTAGCTGCCACACTGGTTAATGACCCTCTCAGACCACTACATTTTTGATGACCCCACTCAGCGCACATTGTACATTGAATGGAGTTCACTCCGACACCCTTCCTGCACACAGCACATGGCCACTTCCCAGTTCTTTCCACCTCACCACATGCTTTACCACTTCCATCACCTTCGTCTTTCCGATATTCACCTTCAGACCTTTTGTCTCCTTACATTCCTTCCATTTGTTCATCTTTTCCTTCAGTCCATCCATACTTTCCGCAATCAACACCAGATCATCTGCATACAACAACTCCCACAGTAAACCCTCCTTTACGTTCTGAGCCAGCACCTCCATCACAGCTACAAATAGTAGTGGACTTAGTACCGACCCCTGATGCACTCCCACCTTCACCTCAAACTCACCACTGTTCCCGTCCTTCGTCCTTACAGCTGTGCGCGCTCTTTTGTACATTGCCATCACTACTCTGATCAACCATTCCTCCACTCCTAACTTCCTCAATGCCCATGTCAATACTTCACGTGGAACCCTATCGAATGCTTTCTCCAGATCAACAAACCCAAGAAACAACTTCTTCCTCTTCTCCATGTACTTCTCCTGCAACTGCCTCACAATAAAGAGCGCGTCTGTCGTTCCCTCTTCCGGGCATAAATCCAAACTGCATTTCGTCGATCTTCACCTTCTTCCTTATCCTCCTCTCCAACACCCTTTCCAATACCTTCATTCCATGCAACTGAAAATGAAAATGTCAACACGACCGAAAAACTTTGAATATCAATCGCAAAGTTGAAGAATATTGTACTCATCAAGATTCATGTGTGAAAAGTGCACCGTTTTGTGAGAATTACCTATATCAGCATCCGACATGATGATGCACCACAGGGGGAGCACTTATCGTTGAACTGTCTCGTCTGGATTGAATTCTCGACTCGACTGTAAACTTCAATTGGATCTTCGCCACGAGGGTGTTGCCTCGTCGAGTGCACCGTCCATCGGATAGACGCTATATGATCTCGACTTCCCATTTGCCAGCATTACTTGGTGGACGTTAAAGATTCCACAGCATGTAGCCGAAGAGCAGGCATGTTCTCGCATGCACCCTGAACAAGTTACAAATTCCTGTCCTAAAATACGTGACTTTTCAAATGACCTCAATTTCATAGTGGTTAACCATAATTGTTCTGTTTCTGAATGAAAATCGGACTCGTATTATATTAAATAGGGCAATTGTCTGCACGTATGTTTGTATGTACATCTGTAGATCATAGAAAACTAGAACAGCACTTGGTAGAGTGCATAACTCGGCCAGGCTGAACAGTCTATATTTTGTATCCCACTGATAGGTCGCATCTGGATTCGGACCTGAACCAATATCGAATCGGCTTGTTCTTGTGACCCAACCAACTCATCCCCCAAGTTTAGTCGTAAGTCGTCCACAACTTTTTCAAATATCATGTTATATATCGCTTTTATCCCCATTCTCTCAATGGTGAAGAATCACTTAAAAATTAAATAATTCCCATATCCGAATCCATATGCAGATCTTCACCAAAATCGAATCGATTCTTCCTCGTCACACACCCAACTCGTCCACCAAGTCTCGTTCAAATCCGTCCACAACTTTTTGAGATATCGTGCTATGTATCGATTTTAACCCCATTACTCAATGGTGAAGAATCACTTAAAAAATTATACCAGCTGGATCTGGATCCGGATCTTCATGAAGACCTAATCCTTTCGTCCTCGTCACATATGCTACCTCTCTGCCAAATTTCGTCCGAATCTATCTACAACTTTTTGAGATATTTTGTTCACAGACAGACAGGGGTGAAAACATAACCTCCATCCACCTTCAGTGGTGGAGGTAATTAGATCAATGAGTCAACAATAAGTCATGCAAATATAATATTAGGATGTATCAAGAGAAAGGGCTGACAGGATAGCCGAGACGTATGCACACTTGCCTCTGAGTTGTCTCACCTGGGTTCATATCTCGACCCAGATATAAACGTCCACCCTGCTGTTTCATAGGCAGGGAGATAAATAAATGTGTGTGCCCACCAGTGGATGGATCTTAAACTGGGTGTCCCATCTGCTAACATTAGATGGTAGACACTAGAATTTAAAATTAACATGAGCTAGATTGTGGAATTCGGTGGGGAGGTAAAAACATGGCTGGCCCGATCTCCACTAAATTTTGCATACGTGTTGGTAGTACCCAGTCAGGTGATGGACACAAATAAGACACTCACCCCTGTCACAGAGGATGGCTTGTCTGGAGCAAGCATTTTTCGTTGAGGAAATACGAGAAATATCGGTGGATGAGACTGAGAGCTGTTGATTTCCGATAATTTCCTGTTAATACAATTAGTGGCCACACACACAATACACTTAGTGGACACACACACACACACAAACACACATTTGGATGCTTCAACTTTTACCAATAGATGCAAAAATCGAGTATAATTTATGTTGTAGCTCTGGAATTAAACAAACAACATATTTGTAACAGCCCTCAGAGCTCCCACCTCTCCCAGCATGATCCCAAACTTACCCTGCACATTCACAAACCTCAGATATGTCCTTGCCATCGGTGTTCAGAGGCAACCAATCCAGATAAACAATCCATTCACTGGTTGTGATTAGTCAGGGATTTCCACTCAGGCCTTGCATCGACCCATGTGGTTGGGAGTTTGTACTACGGGCAGTTTCCCGTTCGACGAGCTGAGAAAGTTATTCAAGTCATTCGTTATGCAGAGGCACAGCCTTTTCTCTCAGGTACCTTTTCAAGTATTTTCAGCTTCTTTTAGAAGCTTTGTGAGTCATTTTGACTAACGATACTTATCTCAATACGTAATGTACTTTATGCTGCCATGAATGCTGATGTTTACTGGGATTTTTGCGCACGCGTGCCGAGCATCCTGAAGCGGATTATGTCATTTCGGAAGTGCCATATTGTGGGTAGCATGGGGTCGAGTCAGGCAGCACCTCCCACAGTTGAAACTAATTAATGCCCCAGGTGTTCACAGCCACGTGTGGAGACCATCCTCAGCTTTGAAAGACAACCATAACCTATATCAGCTTTTGTAACATTCCTCAGCAAAAGTTAACACAAATGAAATTCTGTGAATTTAACGGAAGGGGTACCTGGCCAGGATAGTTTCTACCTTGCCACCACACACACAAAGGGCCCTCAGAATTGATTGGTGAGCACACCTTTCTCTGACAGATTTGTCAGCAACGACAGGATATGTCTTTGGTTGCCTTATATAGTTTGCTCGGGGAGAAATGTGCATCAATGAAAAGGAAATTATATTCCATGGTGCATCATGCAATAAAACAGGACTTAATGTCAAGCAGACCATGTATCCACTTTTGCAGCAGCACATATTACCTGCCTTGTCAATCCCCCTCGGTCACCTGGGACCGTGTCGTAGAATTCGGCGGAGTCTCATCTGCTCACAAAGTGCACGCTCTGCAAGAAATTGCATCTGGTTCGCTTCCCTGACATTGTTGAAAGATGTTTTAATACAGCAAAAAAAAACAGATTTATACAGAAATTCCAATCTCTCCGTGTCCATCATTTTTCCTACGACTTCTTTAATGTCCACAATTATTCCCACTTCCCCATGGGAGAGATTTGACTCCAGTGTTCCATAAGCTTGCCTGATGTTCGGCTGAAGGTGAGTTTGGAATTTGCAATTTATTCTGTGACAGCGATAAATTGCTTACTCTTCTTGAAAGACACTGTAGGACCTTTTAGATCATAATTGTGATTCTTGAAGGTAAACATGGAGTTTTTTTGGTGAAATAATGTTCACTCTAATTCTTCCATGGTTTGACCTACACAAACAGTGTAGCGATACCATTACCCTATCGGCAGGGATTTTGAAATGAAACTTTCCAGAAGTTTTGGGGTCAGACTTCGAGTCAAGCTGCCTCGATAAACAAAAGATTTGAGTTTGGATTCAACCTTCATTCATCCTGCATTGAACCTCATCCCGGCTATTTGTGCTTCTGGAATTGAATCTTCTGAAAATGCAAGCAAACTAAGATACATGAAAAGGCCGTTTGGCCCATCATGCCTGTGCTATATCAACACCCCCCAACACTTCTCCAGTAGTGATAATTGTACCATTAACCCCATGTTGGTAATTTGGCCAGGGTAGTGGTGCACAGACAGGTACCACATACTCGATGAAAGTTGCTATATGATCATTGACATCCACAACCGAACTGTAGACAAGACAGCCGACTTTATAGTCAGGTTCACTATGTTTTTTCGTTCAAAATCATGGTAGATTAGCAAACCTATACATTTTTGGAAACGTTATTACATGGAAAATCTGAAAATCAATGTTTACATTTGCCAATTCCGACCAATTCGATTCGACCAATTCGACCAATCGACCAATTCCATTCGACCAATTCGACCATTCGACCAATCGCTTCGATCGACCATTCGACCATTCGACCACTTCGATTCGATTCGATTCATCGAATTCGATTCGATCGACCATTCGACCAATTCGATTTGCCAATCAATTTGACCGACCTTTGCTTGTGTGGAACGGACTGTGAAAACGATGCGGACTATGTTGTCGGATACGACACACAGGACAGTGATGACGAACTCTAAATGGCATATTCTGTAATCGTGTATGTTTGATGCCATTGACTGCCTGTGTATATTTTGTCATTGACTGCCTGTGTAGATGTGAAGTTATACTGACTGCATGTGTATATATGATTTTGCTGACTGCCTGTGTATGTTTGGTGATATGAATTATTGTGACACATTTTGATGTTATTAACTGCCTGTACAAAATGATAACATGTATTTGATTATGCAACTTATCGCGAATATAAAGACAGTATTTTGCAATTCAAAACCTTTGATTCGTGTCTTACCATTCCCCATAGCACTAATTTGATACTTTCATTGGATTCCTTGTCCCTGAAAATATAGGTTTAGTATATTTTAAAAAAGTTTTTAGGGTAATTAGAGGCAGAAATAGAACAAAATATGTATTTTACGGTGGCCATTTTGAAAATCCAAAATGGCCGCCATACAGGCATCTCTCCAAATGCAAACATTGATTTTTAGTTTCCTTATGCTATAACCTTTCCAAAAATGTATAGGTTTGCTAATCTACCATGATTTTGAACGAAATATAATTTATTGACATAGTGAACCTGACTATTAACTGCCGACAAGACGAACTCACCATTCAAAGGACTGTTGCTCAATATATCAGTAACTATTGAGTATTTAACAATACCCTTCAGATGGAAGAGTTAATAAGTGAAAGACTGGTTTAAATCCAGTTGTCTAGATTGTTAGTCCCCCACCTGGAGGGGACTGTAGGTTTGCTCTCTGTCTGTCCGTCAATCACTTTTTTCTTTTTGTATACAGAATCGAGGCTCGTGTAAGAGCAAACACATTGAACATGAAAACATGCACAGACACATAAAACATACAATGAAGGGAGCGGGAGACAAGAGGGGGAGAGAGGGAAGCACACGAGCACAACAACATAAGAGAACAGGGATGCCGGTAGATCTGTGGAAGGGGGAGGGCTGGGGGAAGAGGGAGGGGTACATGGTATAAAGAAAATGAACACTTCTAGGAATTTCAGGAAATAATTTGGGGTTTAAAGAGGCGGATTTGGGGTGTTTTAACGGGGTTAGAAAAGATCAAGGTTTTGGATGGGGGAAGATAAGAGATGGTGGTGAACAGCTGTTTTAAAGACCTGGAGGGAGTACAGGGATTGAAGAGAGTGGGGGAGTTTGTTCCAGAGGCGGGAGAAAAGAGGAATGAAAGAGAGAAGGTGAGCAGAGAGTCTTGAGTCAGCACACCTGTGGTTTTCTGCACTTTTCCCCCTTACCCTTTATCATATTGAACTGAAACTTGGTACATGGCTTTATTATAAGTTACAGAACAAGTGAGTTGAGTTTTGGGGCGTTTTGCCAATTTTTCACGGAGTTATGCTCTTTTTGAACTTAGGAAATATCTCTATATATGGGTCAAGTTTCAGCTGCTCTGACTCCACCCCACTGCTATACACACATTGGCTGGACTGCTGCCCTGACTCCACCCTACTGCTTTATACCCATTGGCTGGACAGCTGGCCGGACTCCACCCCAAACGAAGCAACACAGATCAGCAGGTCTCAGGCCTTAGGTATGGGAGTTAGTCGCTGGCCCAGTGCAATTTGAATGATCCCAGGTATATAACCAGGATGTATTAGACTGTATATGCACATAAGCCGTACGCATGTTTTTGCTTCATGTTTGTGCATCGGGTTATTTTTATTATTTCCGTCACCAAACGCGGCATTATACACGACGTTTACTGGTGCGAAATTTTCCAGACTTTCCTCCCTTACCCCTTAACATATTGAACTGAAACTTGGTAGGGGACATATATTGCAAAGCAATTCTCCCTCTTGTTAAATTGTTGTTGATTTTTTGCTAGCTTCTTGATTTATATAACATGATGGCAGACAGACGGAAGCTTTTATTTTCTGGCAAACCCTTAAAGATTTAAAAACTTGTTTTTATACCTACATTTTTATACCTCCACCTCCTCTATTTCCACCAATCCAACTCCCAAGTTTGTTTCACATCCACATTCTGTACCTGCCTGAGCTTCATAGCTAAATGCAAAAGTCCTTGAAAACATTATTGAAAGCAGCTGTTTGATGGATTTTGAAGTATTTACTACACCAGAAATGACCAAAAAATACGGAGTGACTTTAACTAGGCTTGGGTGTGTCGTGTGTGATCATATATGAATGCCATACCAGCTACATACAAAATAACTTTACATACAAGTGGCCCACAAATATATATTACCCAGGTCGAAAATCACATAGAAAAGTAATAGGTCAAATCCCATAAATATCCCATAGGAAATTGGAGGAATTCGTTCCTTTGGGTTTCAACCGAATCTGGTTATAGGTTTCTAATGGAAATCCTACTGGTTCCTGTAGAAACCAATAGAAAAGGTGATTTCCTATAGAGACCCATATACAGTCACGTGAAAAAGTAAGTACACCCCATGTAAACTTTTGACTTTTTCAACATATTTCAAAATACAGCTATTTAATCTTCATTTCAACAATATTGATAGATAAAGGTGATATAATATAACAAATATCATGAAACATTTACATTTTGTAGTCAATTTATAAGTTACAGTCAATGTCAATCAATCAATTTGTAGTCAATCAAATATATAAGTTACAGTATACCCTGGTGTTGGGCTAGCGGCTAGGGTGCCGGCTTAGGATACCTAGGATCCTGGGTTCGAATCCTGGTCAATCGCTGAATTAACGCCAGGGGGGTTGATTCAGCCTGTCATCCTTCCGAGGTCGGCAAATTGAGTACCAGTTCACTGGTAATTCCCTGCTTGTCATTAAAGGCGGCAAAAAGGGTTGGCGTCAGGAAGGGCATCCGGCCGTAAAACATTGCTTCAAAAAGGGAAAAGGGGACCGAAAAACAACAACAACCACAGTTCCCGAAAAAGGCCAACCCCCGCTTGCGGAGAAAAATGGCCTCTAAAGGTGGTTTTATTTACATTTTGTAGTCCATTGTATAATTATTTAAATAAACATAAATGCAAATTTCGCATGTGGAAAAAGAAAGTACACCCCGACATTTATCACTACTTCAAATAGTTAAATTAGAATCAGGTGCACCAGCACAGGTGCAAATGATTAGAACATCGTTAGAGAGGATCTTGGAGGAACCTGTCTTATTTAAACCTCAGACATTTAGTTTGGTTTGCTCTTTGTTGTTGAAGTGTGCGGCATCACCTAGATCAAAAGAGCTTGCTGAGGCCTTCAGAAAGAAGATTATAGATGCCTACGAGTCTGGGAAGGGATTTTAAAAGATCTCAAACAATTTGAAATCAATCATTCGACTGTCCGGAAGATCATCGACAAGTGGAGAAGATTCCAAACAACTGCCAACTTGTTCAGGCCAGGCCGCCCCAGCAAGTTCAGCCCGAGAGCAGACCGCAAGATGCTGAAAGAAGTCTCTGAGAACCCCAGAATGTCATCAAGGGACATACAGGTAGCTCTTGCCACTGTTGATGTCAAAGTGCACGAGTCTACCATTAGAAAGAGGCTGCACAAATTTGATCGACATGGGAGGTGTGGCAGGGGGAACCTTTGTTATCCAGAAAGAACATCAGGGCAAGACTAAAGTTTGCCAATGAACACCGAGGTAAAGACCAGCACTTCTGGAACAATGTGCTCTGGACAGATGAGTCAAAGGTGGAGCTATTTGACCACAGTACCAGAAGACATGTTTGGCGAAAACCAAATAAAGCATTTGACCATAAGAACCTGATACCAACTGTAAAGCATGGTGGTGGAAATATTATGGTTTGGGGCAGCTTTGCTGCATCAGGGCCTGGGCAGCTCACCATCATAGAATCCACTATGAATTCTTCATTGTACCAGAGGGTGCTTGAGGATAATGTGAGACCATCTGTCGGAAAGTTGAAGCTCAACCGAAGATGGACCTTGCAACATGACAATGACCCTAAACATACCAGTAAATCCACCAAGGAATGGCTGAAAAGAAAGAAATGGAGGGTTCTGGAATGGCCAAGTCAAAGCCCGGATCTAAATCCCATCGAGATGTTGTGGGGGGATTTGAAACGAGCTGTGCATGCAAGAAACCCCTCAAACATCGCACAGCTGAAAGAATTCTGCATGGAGGAGTGGGCAAAAATTTCTCCCAGTCGATGTCAGAGACTGGTAGACAGTTATAAGAAACGCCTACTTGAGGTTGTTCTGCCAAAGGGGACAATACCACCTATTAGAGCCAAGGGTGTACTTACTTTTTCCACATGCGAAATTTGCATTTATGTTTATTTAAATTATACAATGGACTACAAAATGTAAATGTTTCATGATATCTGTTGTATTATATCACCTTTATCTATCAATATTGTTGAAATGAAGATCAAATAGCTGTATGTTGAAATATGTTGAAAAAGTCAAACCTTTACATGGGGTGTACTTACTTTTTCACATGACTGTAAATGTCATACTGCAGGTCTCTATTGGTTTCTATGGGTTTATCCACCTGGATAGTAATACAGTGTTTGATTGTACATTATCTCAGATTGTACAGCACAATGGACATCGCAGGCATATTAAAGGTAGATTAAAGCTTTTAGGGATTTCCTTAGCAAAGGAAAAACCTAACAGCATGGATCATTGAGTAAGATGGACGAGCATTGGATGGACCATCAATAAACTTGGACATCATGTGCATTTGACATCAAATCGCTATTGGCCATTCGATTGCGTTAAAAATGACTCTGGGAAGGTGTAAGGCAATTAACTGCGAAATGAATTGTCTTTGATTTATTCTGGAAGAGAATGATATGGAGAGACCGGTTGATTACTAATGCATCACATATTAAATGCTGTAATTAAATTGATATCCAATTAAAATGCAAGCCGATGAGATTCTTTCAAGGAAGGCAAAATTTGTGACGCAAAAGACAAAAAAAATGCAAGTTGATTTGCTTAATGTTGACAAAATCCAAGTCGGTCTAAATAATGAAGGGCCTCCATTAATGGCGCGAATTTTCACGGCGTTCTAAAGCAATCCGTCTTCCCCTGCCATGGAAAGGGCATTCGGCACCGCTCCACATTGTCAGCGTTCGTACAGGAGAAAACGAAAGGGAAATCATTTTGCCTGAGCAATGTCGCATAAATCAGGGAACCATGCACAAAAGGGTACCTGTTCGATTGCTGCCTCTGCTCCCGTGCTCGTTTTTCGGCAAATGAGTCCCCGAGAGACGGAGTGAGAAATCCCGACAAATTTGTAAATGGTCCTGGACAGTGTGTGTGTGTGTGTGTGTGTGTGTGTGTGTGTGTGTGCATGTGTGCATGTGTCTGTTTGTGCATGTGTGTGTATGCATGTGTCTGTTTGTGTGTGTGTGTGTGCATGTGTCTGTTTGTGCATGTGTTTGTTTGTGTGTGTCTGTGTGTGTTTGTGTATGAGTGTGTGTTTGTGTGTGTGTGTGTGTGTGTTTGTGTATATGTGTGTATATGTGTATATGTGTGTGTGTGTATTTGTGTGTATATATATATATATATGTGTGTTTAGTGCATGTGTGTGTTTGTGTGTGTGTGTGTGTGTGTGTGTGTTTGCATGTGTCTGTTTGTGCATGTGTGCGTTTTTGTATGTGTGTGTGTATATGTGCAAGTGTTTTTGTGTATATGTGTGTCTATGTGTGTGTGTATATATGTGTATATGTGTATGTGTGTGTGTGTGTGTGTGTTTGTGTATGTGTGTGTTTATATGTGTGTCTATGTGTGTGTGTGTGTGTGTGTGTGTGTGTGTGTGTGTGTGTGTGTGTGTGTGTGTGTGTGTGTGTGTGTGTGTGTGTGTGTGTGTGTGTGTGTGTGTGTGTGTGTGTGTGTGTGCTTTATGTTTGCGTTTCTTTGTTGTCTCTACTTTTTTATTTCTTCTTTGAAAAATAAAACGTCCTCAATTAGAAAATGCTAATATCAACATTTACTTGTATAAAAGCATTAGCCCTCATCTGAGCCCAACTTTGGTGATACTTCCACAAAGTGATATGTTTTCTGGGATGCACTATACACGTACACACACACACACACACGTACACACACACACGTACACACACACACGTACACACACACACACACACACACACACACACACACACACACACACACACACACACACACACACACACACACACACACACACACACACACACTCCGGGGTGGAAAAAAAGATCCAAGCTGCTTTTTTCAAATTTGGAGCCATTGATGTGCTGTACGTATTCCAGTTTAAATTGATTACTCATGCTACTGTAGCTAAAAGCCCTCCGCGCAGTTTATAGTATTTTTTATGAAAAAAAAATCGTGTTTTAAGAAGTTTTGTTCTCAAAAAAATAAAATTACGAAATTCCCATATTTTCGCCTTTCATCTTTAAAGGCCAATATCTCTGGTAAGACAAAATGGATATGATCGTGAAGTAGGTAAGATCGTAAAGCAGGTAAGATTGTAAGGGAAGTGGAAGTTTCAGAAATTTCTCAATACAATTATGATTTTGAAAGCGATCGACACGGGCCTTGTTCCCTAATCTGGAAGTGAACAGATGATGGGGGTTCGCTAAATTTGATAATATCTCAATACAACCGTGATTTCCTATTATATTTGGATATATTAATAGTTTCGTATTAATTTGTGATTGGAATGATGAATTATGCTGTTTGGAATGAAAATATAGAGAACCTGCTGTCAATACCCGACAATCGACTGAAGGAGCACAGGAATGTGGAATTTATTGGTTCATCGTTTGCCATTCGCCGTCCCCCCCCCCCCCCCCCCCCAAGTCATTCACGAACTGGCTGTCCATGCCTGAAGTCAAAAAAATTAAATACTTACATTATTTTCTATCTGGTATCCCCACCCAGGTCATACTATCCTCTTCAACTAAAGTATCAAACAAGCCCGGCTATGCCATTGTTCAACTATTGGTCTTGTTTTAAAAATAAGTAGTACTTTTTATTTCATTTTACAGAAATACACAGAGAGCCGGAGTACTATATGGTGAGTGGGTGATGTAATTTGCTTACCTCGCACAACATTTCCGATGGTATCCAAGATCAGGTTTCGAACTATAATCCTTGATCATAGCAGTGAATTCAATGGCAATGTTTTGCTCCTCACCATTCAGGTTTTCCCTTCTTTTAATACATTGACAATTTTTTTGGGAAACAGATGTCAGAAATCGGTATAACAAGGCCATTTCCAGCCAGAACGATGTGCAAGCAACACCCCGTGTGGGGCGTCATATTGGATCGAGGAAGCAGGAGACGGGTGTCGGCATACGCATGGGCGGCGTTGATTGGCTGGCTCACCACGGTCACATGGCAGCTGAGCATAATTTTTCGGAGGTTGTTCTCTTGTTAACATGCAAATAGAAATGCGGGAACATTGGTGATTCCTAATATCAACATCAAAGGGTACTTCCAGTGTGAAAATTGGGTTGCAAAAAATAAGCATCAGGATGACAGCCTTGCGATTTTGCCCTACGGTCTATATGTATTGCACAAATCGCTCTAATTTATGACAGGTACAGTAAGTGTAGGTCATATTTTTTGTTTCAATTTAGAAATACATCCAAAGAAATAAAGAGAGAGTGTGTGTGTGTGGGAGAGAGAAGGGGGGGGGGGGGGGGAGAGAGGGGAGTAATGGAGGAGAGTGGGGGAAGTTTCCTTCTGTTCTGTCCTCTCCACTCCATTGTTTGTCCAAGTCTGCCTCCATTTTATTAAATTCCATTGTTGGTGCACCCCCCTGTCACCAATATTCCTTCTGTGCTGTTACTTCCTTATCCATTCAGTGTTCTAGCTCTTCCATGAGCCTTGACTGCATACAAAAACCTGTCATAGGTTGGGAACCATTGTGCAGGTTTGATTGGCCAAATGGTCTCTTTCTGTGTTGAAGTTCCTTAGAAGGGATATATCTATTATATATTGTGAACTGTGTTTTTTGTCTGTGCCTTCGTCTGTCTCCCATTTACGACGGCTGCTTCTCGCACTGCATTTGAAAAGCTCAACATTCACTTTTGAAATGAAGGAAGAATAAGCATGAATAATGTTAATGCAAATTTTATTTCCTAAGCAATATAATTTGCCTTCTTTTCAGACAAATTGAGCCTCCACCACCCGGTATTGCACCACCATTTTGTGGTGGGCGGTATAAGTAGCTCAGAGCTTTGGCTCTGAGTGAAACCAAGAGTGCAACACAATTAACCTTTTTAAAGGCCATGAAATAATTAAAATTGACAGATTATTTGACTTAAACGTTTCCTGTTACTCGGAAGTATACTTTTGCTCACTTTTCCCATCATTAGGGAATGGTACTTTTCCTAGTATTGAAATAAGATACCGTATATGATGAAAATTATTGACAAAAATTGGTCTTGAGATATATCCACATTCAACAGTCTTTCACTCGACACCAAACATTCATCAAACTGGTTGATTGGTTGATGTTGTGTTTTGTGTGTTGTAATCACTGATCTCCCACGTGATCGTCATCGTTATTCAGCTATCTAACTCAAATTAATAATAAAAAAAGGAATCATGACTGTTTTGCTTACTCTCCATTGACTTGCAGACATTCTGTTGTATCTAAAGATCATTGGAGCAAAAATAAATAATAAAATCCTTCCCATCATAGAAATAGTTTTTATCAATTGAACGCTTGACCTGTTAAATTGAAATATCAGCATGTGCAAGGAAGGTAGCGCAATGTACCCTAGGTGGAAATCTGACCACATACAACCTCATGGGAATTTGATGTTGCAATTGAGTGTTTTGGGAACTCTGGGGGAGTGAAAAATGCAAAATGAATTTGAGAGCCCTCGTGTTGCTTTTTGGTACAACTTTTAGGTGTAAAAGTGGCATGGAATGCGCTTTTTATTACCATAGTCACTTTAATCAAACGACTGAGGTTGTCTTTTGCTACTCAATCTTTGTTGTGGCAAAGCAGTTTGCTCGACCGGTGTTTATGGTTTTTCAATGACATCATGCTTACCATCCCTTTATTAAAGCTTTACGAGTACAGTAGTTTTCATATATCTCTTCTTTTTTTCGAGAATACTCACCAGGTAATATTCCATATCCTGCAGTGTTTCCAAACATGCTGTATTGTGAATTTTAGTATGGATAAAAAAAACCGTTTATGTTATACTATAAAGCAAGTGTTGAGATTTCATTATCTCATTGGCCAAAGTATTTGTTTTTCTTGGAAGAAAGACCTCTTCTGTCATTGGAATGTTTGGTATTCAAAAAGTTATATGAAAGAAATACTCAAAACAGTACAAGACACAACAGAAGAGTGTAATAAGGTTTTTCGTTGGTTGTTATTTCCAAGTCCGAGTTTCAGAACGTGGAACAGAGTCCTCCCAGGTCTCGAAGTATCCACCTACGTTTCAGTAAGGGATCATGATTCATGGACCAGTTTATGAAGTTTTCTTTTTCTCAAAGTTTTGTTCCGAGGGCTCTTTTGAGGATCGTCAAGGAGCCTCGGACAGCTTCCAATTGCAGTTTGTTTGCCGTAATATTCCCAGGGATGCGATTTTAAATCTCTGTAAATGTCTTATTTGTCATTCTTGTTCCTCCAATAATCACTGGTACAATTTTTGTGCTCTTCAGCTTCCACAATCTTTTCACTTAATTTTTGAGATCCTGGTATTTGGTAATTTTCTTGATTTCTGCGTTGTTTCGGGCAAAATCGCTGGGTGTATATGTGTGTGTTATGAACCCAGACTGGTTCAGATATGTCGCTTCAGGTGTCTCTGGATGGAAGAGAATTAATGAATAAAACCCCAATCCAATTTCCCATCCAAAGGGCAATCCATGCTGTTCCTCCACACAGAAACCAGGCACCATTTATCAGCTCCGTCATTAACTGATGTGAAAAACTCTCCACAGCATTATTGTCTAAATTGTTTCGATTCAGTCCTCCGATTGCTGTAAGAACCATCCTCAAATTGCTGATTGTTCAAATGACTCGATTGATATAACCAGAATGTTAAAGTTTGTTTCTGTTTGAAAATTTCCTAAATCCATGACTGTACGAGTTGCAATGTTAACCACATTAGTATCTAATCTCTAGTTTCTTTAACAAATGCTCCTCCCTTTCCAAAACTTTCTGCATAAGGAAGGTGGCCTTTTGTTGCACATATTTACAGCAGGTGTCATTGAAGATAGTTTGACATAGTTTAATGCCGTTTTTGCTGTGCAATATTTTCATACATGGTCATGTACAACACATGGCATTTCCTCAACTTTTCCAACAATTTTACTTGCTCTTCGAACAGCCCCAGTGGCATAATTGTTCGAGCCTCTGCTCTGAGTCTGGAGGGTCGGTGGTTCGAACCCCGGCCCAGTCATACCAAACACTTAAAAATGGTGCGTGCAGCTTCCTTGCTTGACGCTCAGCATATAAAAGGATTGAGAATGGATAAGCAATCATAAGTTGGTAATAACAGTGCAGTCATTCATGGGCCTCATGTCCTCATCCTGCATCAAAGTTTATTGGAAGGCAACTCATCTTACATTATAAACCTGTCATAGGAAAATACCCAGAAAGCTGTTCAAACATAAACAAAGCCTGTGTTAGGGTTGTAGGAAATCTCTTTCTAAACTACTAAGAGAGCCGCCATTTTATTTACAAAGGGATAAACATTTATTTGATTTAGGATCAGAGTTACAACAAATCAGAATTTTTTTTAAAATTAAAAAACATGTCGAGATGGAATCCCCAAAAAACAACCAAACAAGTTAGAATGACAAGGTATGAATACCACCACAATACAACATCACAATCCTTTTATGAATTGCCATCGCATGACATATTTATATTTTGACATATTTTTGTCTCAGACATATTTCATGACATATTTATATTTTCCACAATAAATAAAATACACAAATACACCACTTTGACATCTTACCTCTAACATAGACATCTTCATACAATTGTTACTATTGCTACCTAAAACAAAAATGGCAGTTCAAAAAAGGATTGTGATGTTGTATTGTGGTGCCATTCCCTTGTCATTACTTGTCATTCCTTCGTACCAATTGTTTGTAGGGATCTCGACATCCGGACTTTTTTTTTTTAATGACTTTGTTAACTCTATTTTCCCGATCTGGATGCCAATGACATCATCATCCAATAAATTATTGTGAAGGTCATTTACATGGGGAACTTCCGACCCCCAACCCCTCAATGATATATCTCATACAAGTCCCTTCCCTAATTCCCAGTAATATCCCGTCCAATATTCCCATCCCTTCTGTCGCCACTCCGACATTCTGCTACCCTGTTGTCCTTCACGTTTAGAGTCATCTATTTATTTTGTACGCCAGTTCATGGCAGAAATTTTATTTAACCTCTCTCCTTTATCCAATGTTTCCCTTCTATTCAATCCCCATACACCTATATCCTCCCAAACATCCTTTCCTTCTCTTCCAAACTCCACTCACCTCATTTCCTTCTACCGTTCTACATTCTCTTCTTTTCCTCAATTTACTCCCGACCTATATGTACCCAATAATGAGATACCTCCATTCTTATCCTCTTCTCTTCTGTTCCTTTTCTCAATGTTGGCATTTCCAACTTCCTTCTTCCCCACCCCTCCCTGCCTTGTGCAAGAATAATAAATATATGCCTTATCATGAGGTCACATGATCACATCTATTTACATAAGGAGGAGGTACTGCACGATTTGCTTAAACAATAGTACGTATACAGTATATGGAAAGCTCAATTTGGAAATCTCTTTTCAATAACTGGCATGACCCCTTGTGAACCTGAAGGAAAGCATCAGCAAACCAATCTAGACCAATTTCCTTCTAAAATTGCGCATTTTGTCATACCTTACAATTCACAAGACCTTGCAATAAGACGACATATACCTAGTAGTTATAAAAGACTTGTGCACTCCCATAGTGTGAAATGATGGCGATGACAGACTGTGTGCTGTTCAAAGCCCGGCACCACCATGCGCCACGGTTGTGAAGCTCAAGGCAGGGGGTTCTCCCCACAAAAAAGATCAGATAGGACAGCGGAATGTGAATTATTTTATTAATCGTAAATTATGCTATTTTGGAATAGACGCCGCTTGTGTTTCTGAATGAAAATGTCACACACATCATGTGGGGATATGGTGAAGTCATGGTGTATGTTCATGAGGGCCAGAGATGTCATCCGACTTTCTCCCATGGAATTTCTTAGGTAGGTCTTCAGACGACGCAGGCAAGAAAATGAGCGTTCGGCCTCACAGGAGCCGACAGGGAGGGTGCATCCAATACGGAGTAGGACTTTGATGGATGGAAATTCGTCTCCATCTACTGCGCAGAAACAATCCATGAATGTGCTTGGAAGCGTGTTGTTGGGCTTCCTTCTCCAAAACATCTGCCAGTCTCTAAGCTCATTTATCAGCCATGCAGGATGTTCCATGTCGTTTTTCGAACGCAATAGCTTCTGATGCAGGGCTGGAATGTCGCAGGTATCGGCGATTATTGCAGATGGCATCAGCAGAAACAGATCACTACCTTCCCGATTTTCAGCACAGAATCGGTTGTACATTTCCTGGCTGAGGTGGTCGAGAAATGGAATGCACATGTTTCTGAGGTAGAAAAGCAAGGGAGTATTGGCGGCAGTGTTTGGACGATGGATTTGTCATTTTACAACTCTTGGCATTGTGACATCACCTCCTACAGATTCTATCATGGCCTTAGCGTGATCGAACCAAAGAGAGAATTCAATTTCAGCATTTGACCGTAGTTGAGTGAGCGCATCCTTCTTGTCGTCAATCATAGAGTATGCCTCCAGCACATCCATACCGTTGTGTTGCAGAGGGGGGATGGGGGGAGTGCATACCCCCTACACCCTCCTCATGGATCGAAGGGGGGTGCGCACCCCCTGCACCCCCCCCCTCCCTGGATCCACCGCTGGTTCACTGATATGCAAATCCTATTCAGATTTCAAGTAAATCAGATGAAAATTGAGGATTTTAGAAATTTGAAGAAATTGGTTGACCTTTTGGCCTATGTTGACCGTTTGGCCTATGTTGATCTCCAAAATAGTTGGTAGTTGAATTCAGTTTGCTGATCTGTAAATCCTAATCAAATTTAAAGTCAATCGGATGAAAATTGAGGATTTTAGAATGTGAGGAAGGTAGTTGACCTTTGGCCTATGTTGGCCTTTTGACCTCAAAAATATATAGGATTCTGTCGGACCACTAACTCTACCATTTGGTGAAGTTTCGTGAAGATCAGTTTAAAATTGTGACCTGCAGTCAAGTATAAGTGAGTGGACAGACAAACAAACACACACAAACCGGAGTGATCACCATACTTGGCCAAAAAAAAAAAAATTCTTCCAATTAACAAACAAACACAGACAGGCAGACAGGGGTGAAAACATAACCTCCATCCACCTTTGGTGGCGGAGGTAATTACAAAGTGTTCCCCAAAATTACCCCACGAGATCAACTGATTATCCCCATGCCAGGCCATGCTAGGCCCTGCAGAGCGAGGCCAACCACAGACTTCCCCAATACAGATTCACCACGTAGGTCAGCCCCTGCGGTGAGGCCAATGGCCTGCTATTTTAATGCAGATTCGTCACACCTGTACATTCTCATGGCTTGAGCTGCAAAGCTCTCAGATGCACTTTGTAAAGACATGTAAACAGAGGATAAGAATATACAGCCAGAGGCTTGAATAGGGGAGGACAAACGATAGGGTAGGTAAACAAACATCTCGATTGCACAAATAGTACGTCATGCATATGTAAAGAAATGCTAAGAAATAACTATCATTCTACTAAAGCTTTATCTACCCTTGAAGATCATTCCCACAACAATATCGTTTTGGCCCCATCTCTCAATGGTGAATAATCACTTGAAAATTCTCGTATCCGGATCCGGATGTTCACCGAAATGAAATCAATTTGTCCTCGTCACACTCCAATCCCGTGCACCAAGTTTCATCCGAATCCATCCATAACTTTTTGAGATGACCCGCTCACAGAAGGACAAACAAACTGGGGTGAATACAAAAGCTCCGTCCACCTTCGGTGGTGAATATAATGAGGGCTTGAAGACAAGTTGCCCAAGAAAAAGGGGAAGAGAAGAGATTGGGGAGGTGAAGTGAGGGAGACGTGCAGTCAAGTCCCAGGAGAATGTCATTGCACTCTTACTTGCTAATTATCTTCCTTGACATGTGTACCCTTCCTCTAATCTCTGCCCTTAGTTAATTAATTCCCTTTTTTTAGTTCCACTCTATATTTCCTGGTCGGCTGTTCCATATCATGTATCAACTACTGTTTGAATTAAAAAAAATTTTTTTGTTATTGTTCTCTTTCACATAACCTTGTTTCCTCTAGGCCTATCAATAGCATCTCTAAAACATATCACTGTCTCCTTTGTAGATCTTTCCTAATGTTATTGTAAACTTCATCACGTGCCCATAATGTTTTGTTTAATGTAAAAAGTCTTGTTTTATCACATCCATCATCAGAATTACACCCTGACAGCCCTGGAAATATCCCCTACACTGAATCCCTTGAATTTTAGTGTCATTTATACAATGAGGCCAGAACCTGCACATTATTCCTCAATAGACATCTATAAAAGGCTAAAACTACTGCCTTTGAAATTATTGCCACTTGGGAAAGGGGGGAAGGTCTATAGATAGATTGTGTTCAGAATAGTATTGAGCGTGTGATCACATCGGTTAGATTTCCCACTGCAATAGCTATTTGTCCAGAGGTAAGCCGTATTTTAAAAGATTAGGGGTCATTGGGTGTTAATTTTGAAGAAGATATAGAAAGGTAAAACCTCCTTCAAAAGGCGAAGCCGAGTGAAAACGTGGGCACAAACATTAAAGGCACACTGAAAAGTGCTATGAGCTTTCCAAATGAACATCATGAACTGTTTGGCCAGTCTGCTGCAAGACATGGTGGTGAGATGGGCAGTGGGGCCCTGGTTGAGGGCGGAACACATTTTCCTGAGAGGTCATTCCACAGGGTGGGACGACCCAAATCATCCCACCAACTTTCATCCAAATCCGTTCAGAACTTTTCCAGATATCTTATTCACAAACACACGAACACACACACGCACACACACACGATCGAATGCATTACTCCCTGGCTGGAGTAACAATAACACTATTAAAGAAAGTACAATGGAAATGTCACTTGCATCAAATTAACAATGCATATGATGGTACCATAATTCCCCAATGCTCTCAAAGCAATAAACTCAGGAAACTCCAAACGTGAGTGGAATGTAACACTCCCCAAAGTCCGTGCACAAATCCCCACGCAGGGTGAAGGTGGAAATCGTGCCGAACGACAAGGTCAGGCAGGTATTGGCACGGAGGCGGACGAGGAGTTATGAGGTGAGAGGTCGATATGGGAATTGAGCCGATATGGAAACCAATATGGCGATCAACACAATGATGTCAATATGGGAATTGCAGTGACAAAACAAGATGCACCAAGTGGACAAGCTCTTCGAGGACAAAACGGTGTATCGGCCTGTAATGGAGGCACTTGATTTCTCTCCAACAATAACTCACACTTGGTGATGAAACCTGAGACGCAGGTTTAATTGCAATTGCAATATATGTGACGATGTCACGGGCAATCCCTTTCCCAGGAAGCTTCAACTCACCAATATCAAAAAAGTCCACTTGCAGCCTCGATGCAACTCACGGCTGTATCTCTCTCACGGCCGTCTCCTCCTCTCTCTTCTCTTCCAGATCCTTTGCCCCGTTTTCCTTTTTCCTTCACAAACATTTATTTTTACCTTTTAATAAAGCCATCTCCATTTCACACGAAAATCTTAACAACAATATTACCTGAAACTAAAAATATTCGACAAGTATATAATAACAACAAAGGCTGATGTGACGGATCCGTAACACTATTATATTTGGTGACGTCGTTGCGTTTGTTATTAGAAGCGGCCTTGGAAAAATGCCATGATAAAGCCATCTTAACACGGATATACATCTCAACATGCAACTCCCTGTGTTAAATAACGGTGTTAATTATATATATATTGTTACGGAACCCAACGTCGGCCTCGGATCCCTTCTCGAGGGGGGATTAGTCCCCTCGTTTGTGACTGACCGACGTGGTCCCTGAAGCTGCACAAGCTCCCTCCAGAGGCAGGTGAGCAGCTTCGTTCGTGACCGCGGATAAGATGTTAATTTGCCGAGCGAATGTCAGCCGTGGCACGAACCGTTAACAAAGACTAACCCGATCCTGAACGTTGGCCAAATCGTGCCACAGGTATTCAATGGGGAAAAGACAAACACGACGGATGTGAAGAAGATGAAGGCAAAAGGTTGGAAATACGACTATTATTTATTATTACGATTTACACCCAAAAGAAACCAAGGAAGAAGGAAGGATAATAAAATAATGTAGAAAGGGGGACGGACCAGAAGGACACAGTGCAATTTCTAGCTTATACAGACTTACTTATAACCCAGGACAGAACACACAAAACAAACTCACGTACACAAAAGGATGGAATGGCAGGAATAGTTTGGAGGGATGAGCAGGTGGAATCACAGGGCACAGCGAGCAGGTCCACTCCGGGCGGGAAGCGAGGAGCCGGCAGCTCCTTGTATTCGGCTTTACACCGCACACCGGCAGGGTCACTCCCTGCCCCGTCAGGGCTTCACGCGGCTGGTTGAAACGGGGCTGGTTGAAGCGGCTCTCTGCAGAAATCAGCTGGGTCACGCATCTGCCGTATCTCTGACGCAACTCCCCAAAGGCTTCCGCGCGCGCTTATATCTCCCTCGGGCGATCAAGCCGCCGGCCTCCAGGACACGCCCATCGGTGAGGTCGCCTCGGCCCTGATTGGTCACGAGGGCTCACCGATCCCGCCCTTAGAGGAGGCGCGGCGCTTGGCCGACTCCTCCCACCTTCGGCTTCGAGATGACCTCGTGGCTAATGGAGTCTTGCTGCGAAAACAACAACCCACAGCTGCAGCAGAATTCAGCGAACTGCTCAATGCAGTTGGCAATTGAGGAAAGGGGAATCCAATGGAGGTTCTGGGGAAATTGAAAGGGGATACTACCTTGTCTGGATTCGGTGCAATGGAGTGTCAATTAATGGAAGCAGAGCCTTAACCTAATACACAGAATAAGGAAATAACTACCAACAAGGAGGAAATCTATGATTTGGCTACGTGATGGTATATGACCTAACTAAGGGACGCCCTTTGACCTTTATACACAACAACTGGAGGAAGGAGGGTGACATTTTACCACAATAAAAAAAACACAATTCTCATATCCACAACACTGCACCCTCCTCCTCTTAAGCACGTCCCGGGCCTATTACTTTTACTTTTAGTGTGGCACGTAGGTGTAGTTCCCTCTACATTTAACCTGACCCTGAGTGTGACAGTTTTAAAACATAAATAAATATGTCCCGCTGCTCCATTGCACCCTACCTAACAGACTCACGCCCACAGCTAACCGAATTGCGGAATGCTTTTCAAACTAAAACATGAACGATGGGGGAGCATTATTTACAGTTGACGCTATTTTATTTACAAAACGCAACCCAGGACCTGTGATTGTTCTTTTGGGGGGGAGACAGTCTGCCCTGCATCGACGCACCAGAAAGCATCAAAACACCATCAAGCACCATCAAGCACCACAAAGCACCCTTTGGTGCACAGTCATCACAGTTCATGAATAAAAATAAAAACAACAAACCCCTGGTGGTGTCTTCCTCTTCGGCTCCCTCTGCTGGCTATTGTTATTCTTCCAGATGTTGTCAACATCGTCGTTTTCTTACTGGCGGCCTATTTGGACTAATAAAAAGGCACACAATGCATCTTTTATTTATTTATGGCCCACAGGGCCGACTATGTGTGGTTCACCTGTGGCATAGGTGCCCTGTGACCAAGGTCCGCCAGCAAGATCTCGGGCCTGCATGGCCGGTTCCAGCAGAGGGGCCATGCCCCAACCCATGGGGTCCATCAGTGGTGCTCAGCCACAGACATGTGGTCCATAAGGTGGTGCATCGATGCAGACAGCTGGTTCCGGGAGTTTCGGGCGCACAATGGCCGACTCCCGCACGCTCCCCTCGGCGCCCAGTCCTCGTGTGGGAGACAAGGGGGGGGGAAAAGACAGGTGAGCGAGGGGTAAGGTCACAAGGGTACACATCAAACAAGGCAAATTTGCCATCACCCAATTCATCATCAATCCTCATAAGGAGGAAGAGATGGAACAACAAAGCACAATGTCACACCCACGTCATGATGCGTCTCACATTCCAAACATTTGCACAAAAATAATAAAAACAACCTGGCATGGTGTGGAGGTACGTCATCTCAGGTGAGTGGATGCAGATGGTGCGAGGAGATTCTTAATCCTAACTATCTTCTAAATGACATTAACTCACTTTACACTACCCGGGGTCTTTCCCTGCCAAACCATTGGCCTTCTTACTCTATGCGGTTTTAAGAACCAAATTCCCATTGACTAAACTGTGGTGCTTCATCAATTTGGGGTCTCACTTCCCCGGTTCAACTCCCTGTGCCCTTGCACAATTTCCGGGCTGAGTCGTGTAGCTCTACCAGCAGGTCTACCCACCTGCACACCTCCACCACTGCAGTTGCCTCCGAGCTTACCTGCTCCTTGACCTAACCGATCTAACTGGGGAAGGCCCTCCTTGGCACTTACCCCACTCGGTGCCCTCTCTGGCACTGGGCTACCCGGGTCCGTCCTCCGGATCCTCGGGCCCCATCCACAACAACTCTACCGGCTCCCAGAGCCCACCTGCGGCCTCACCTGGCTGACACCCTAACAGTGGCGGAGTGCTCAACCAACTACACACACTAACAGGCTACACGCCCAGCCATTTCCACGACACTAATGCACCCATCCAACCATCATTCTTCCACCACGCACCACAGATGCCAATATCCAACCACAATTTACGTGTACCCTCTACCTAACTCTTACACTACCCTCCCCGGGTATTCGTGATGGGGTCCATCCTCCTTTCCCCCATCCACACCTTCGCACCATCCACTCCACTCCACAGTTTCCACCACACTCACTCCACGACCATCCATTCCATACTCCATATATTCCACACTCCATGTATTCCACACAACCATTCTCCATACACCTGTAGTTGCACACCTGTGCAATCACTCCTACTGGTGCTTCCTGCACCCTCCTTCCTCCCTGGACCATTTGGTCAACACAATACACATCACCATCACTCACTCATACACTGCTCCATACACCTGTTCAGTTGCACACCTGTGCAATCTCACTTGTTCCTCACTCACTGCTCCATACACTTCCACGCTCAATACAATTCACAATCACCTTCTCAATACACTTCTGAATACATTTTTACACACACACACGGCATCATCTGACCTACCTGTTGCCCTGCTAAAACTCACGCTTCCCAGGCGCCCCTTTAAACTATTGCGCTCCCTCGTCATTATAATCCAAACTAATCTACCTGCGTCCCCACTACAGGTATCATTGTCACTACCTAACCTTACCGTTACCTATGGTTATCTTCTCTAGATCCCGACACACCATATCCTAACCCTCCCAGGCTAGTTTTCACTGCCAACCCCATAAATCTACTGTTCCTTTGCCCCCCGCTGTGAGGGATGGCAGAGTTGCCATCCCATCACATCGGGTATCTCTCACTACCAATTTGGCCCATCCAATTTCAGCCATTCAAAAATTTGCCAATCACTGCCAATCACTACCAATCATCAATCTGCCAATCTTTTGCCAATCATCAAATTTTGCTTTTCACATTTCGGGTCCAAAACACTATCATTATCACAGTCCGCTATACTTAACTTGAGTCTCGGTGCGTCGTTATATTTTCAAAGCTCGGCTTCGCAAAGCCGAGCAATGAACGCGGGTGGTTTGGTCGCCTGCAGGTTGAATCCGTCCGGCATTCGGTTCGGGGGGGGGGGGGGGCTTGGTCGGGCCGAGATTCCACGCACCATCTCGGCGCGGTACCTTGCGGTCCCGGGCCCGATGACCGAGGCTCGCCAGGTCGGAACCCCGTCCCCACGAGGGGGCACCGTTCCGCTTCCTCCTACTTGCCCTTGAACCGGACCGGTCGCCTTACCCAAGGCCCGGACTCGACCGTGCGGGCCTAGCATCCAACAAAGCGCGATCCGCACGAAGCTTCGCATCCAACAAAGCGTGCCGCGCACCGAGCGCCCGCGTCGGCTATCCGTCACCCTAACTGCTAACCCGGTTAACGTTGACGCCTTACTCGCATGCCCACATGCACACGCGACCCTTTCCACACTCACAAAACCCAGCATCTCGGCGCCTCCAGTGCATCCCACACACTCCGTCCATTCCACCTCCGCACTCCCTGTTACACACCACACCTCTTGCGCACACTTCGTTCCACGCTCCGTACACCCCGACATGCATTCTCGCTCGCACTCGGTTTCACACTCGCGCTTCGTAACACGCTCACCCCTTGACGCACACTTTTTTTTCACACGCGTGCCATTCGCTTTAACACAGCACACAAAGGACCTTCCACGAACACCCGGGTGCTTCCTCGATCCCAAGCGCGCGACAATTCTCTTCGCGCCGAACACTCTGCCGAAAAACCTCTTAGCGCCATATACAGCCCGTCTCACCTTTGGGATCCTCTTCTCCACGCACACCTGCAAATCTTTATCTATCTATAATTCCAGTAATCTCTGTGTGTTTGTTTGTTTGTCTGTGACCGCTGTTTCTCGACAACCACGGGTCCGATATACTTTAAACTTGCCAGGTATATTGCTGGGGACCCGAGGATGTGCCTTTTCAAGGTTTCATATTAATCGGACAATTACTTACCGAGCTATGTCCAAAAAACGATTCAACCAATCAGAGAGCAGCGAGCTATCACGTGTGCCGAACGTGGCGAACACACTCTGCCTCGGATGGCACATTTGAGAGCGTATTCATTTATTTCCCGTCGGCAAACTATGTTGGCGCTATGTTGGCGTTAAACGATGTTTTAAAACTAATTAAAACCCCGGGGGGATTGTCACTGTACTCGCAAGCCGTTCGCCGTTCGCTTTGGCGTTGCGAATGGACCAAAACATTTCATGGACCAAACCATTTCATGTAAAGCGTTCGCCGTTCGCTTTGGCGTTGCGAATGGACCAAAACATTTCATGAACCAAACCATTTCATGTAAATAGAGGGGGGGATATAATTTTAGATATAGATATAGTACGGGCATGCCCTAGTAAGGATTAATGAGCACAGCATCGTGATGTGAGCACGGACTTTGTACATAATCCATTTCTCCCTTCAATTCCCGGGCTACCTCCGTCGTCTTTTCAATTTCAACTATACCCACCACTACTTTTCCTTTATTCACCTCAACGACCGCTGGCTTTAATAAAATTTTCTCTCCTACCTCAGCGGTCGCCGGCTGCCCCATACCCCGGGTCGCGATCTCTACACCCGTCATTTTACCCGTGCTTTTCTCCACTTCGCCCAACCAGTGCTCCTTGACCCGCTTTACCTCCTCGTGCACCCGTGGGACCTGCTCGCCCAACCTGCGGTCTCTGTCCCTCTCCAACCCCTTATTAATTTATTTGGCTTGGCCAACCATGCCCCCCAGTTTGTCCCCTAATCTGCTTCCGAATAACTCAAATTTGCTTCCGAGTCCCTCCAATTTGCTTCCGAGCCCCTCAAATTTATTGTTCATACGTTCACTGGTACCCTTTGCTTCGTCCCTCATTCTGCTTTCCATCCCTTCCATCTGGTTCTCCATCCTATCCATTTTTGCATTCAGTTGGGTCAAGAATAATCTGAGGTCAAACCCGGTTTGCCCAGCGTCCCCAGCCGCCACCGCGGGCTCGCCCTCCGCGGCGCCGCCATTTTGTGACCCTCAAACCACGTGCGTGAGGGCGCCATTTTGTGCGCCTGATACCTCCTCAACCACCTCCTCATTGTTCTCCTCCATTTCCCCCACATACATTTCCCTGGGGTCCTGGGTCGACTCTAACCCCTCTTCTATTTCCCCCACCGGCATCCCGTCGCCTTGACCATCCATGGCATGATTTTTTAATTTAGGATTTTATAAAACAAAATTTCGGCCCACTCGATATTTGAGCGCGCTAAGCGCTTCAGGTCCGAATATCGCTCCCGACACCAAATGTTACGGAACCCAACGTCGGCCTCGGATCCCTTCTCGAGGGGGGATTAGTCCCCTCGTTTGTGACTGACCGACGTGGTCCCTGAAGCTGCACAAGCTCCCTCCAGAGGCAGGTGAGCAGCTTCGTTCGCGACCGCGGATAAGATGTTAATTTGCCGAGCGGATGGCAGCCGCGGCACGAACCGTTAACAAAGACTAACCCGATCCTGAACGTTGGCCAAATCGTGCCACAGGTATTCAATGGGGAAAAGACAAAGACGACGGATGTGAAGAAGAAGACGAAGGCAAAAGGTTGGAAATACGACTATTATTTATTATTACTATTTATACCCAAAAGAAGCCAAGGAAGAAGGAAGGATAATAAAATAATGTAGAAAGGGGGACGGACCAGAAGGACACAGTGCAATTTCTAGCTTATACAGACTTACTTATAAGTTATAACCCAGGACGGAACACACAAAACAAACTCACATACACAAAAGGATGGAATGGCAGGAATGGTTTGGAGGGATGAGCAGGTGGAATCACAGGGCACAGCGAGCAGGTCCACTCCGGGCGGGAAGCGAGGAGCCGGCAGCTCCTTGTATTCGGCTTTACACCGCACACCGGCAGGGTCACTCGCTGCCCCGTCAGGGCTTCACGCGGCTGGTTGAAACGGGGCTGGTTGAAGCGGCTCTCTGCAGAAATCAGCTGGGTCACGCATCTGCCGTATCTCTGACGCAACTCACCAAAGGCTTCCGCGCGCTTATATCTCCCTCGGGCGATCAAGCCGCCGGCCTCCAGGACACGCCCATTGGTGAGGTCGCCTCGGCCCTGATTGGTCGCGAGGGCTCACCGATCCCGCCCTTAGAGGAGGCGCTGGCAAGGCCACGCCTTGTTCCCGGCGCTTGGCCGACTCCTCCCACCTTCGGCTTCGAGATGACCTCGTGGCTAATGGAGTCTTGCAGCGAAAACAACAACCCACAGCTGCAGCAGAATTCAGCGAACCGCTCAATGCAGTTGGCAATTGAGGAAAGGGGAATCCAATGGAGGTTCTGGGGAAATTGAAAGGGGACACTACCTTGTCTGGATTCGGTGCAATGGAGTGTCAATTAATGGAAGCAGAGCCTTAACCTAATACACAGAATAAGGAAATAACTACCAACAAGGAGGAAATCTATGATTTGGCTACGTGATGGTATATGACCTAACTAAGGGACGCCCTTTGACCTTTATACACAACAACTGGAGGAAGGAGGGTGACATTTTACCACAATAAAAAAAACACAATTCTCATATCCACAATATATATATATATATATACAGTCATGTGAAAAAGTAAGTACACCCCATGTAAAGTTTTGACTTTTTCAACATATTTCAACAAACAGCTATTTGATCTTCATTTCAACAATATTTATAGATAAAGGTGATATAATAGAACAAATATCATGAAACATTTACATTTTGTAGACCATTGTATAATTTAAATAAACATAAATGCAAATTTCACATGTGGAAAAAGTAAGTACACCCTTGGCTCTAATAGGTGGTATTGCCCCCTTTGGCAGAAACAACTTCAAGTAGGCATTTCTTAAAACTGTCTACCAGTCTCTGACATCGACTGGGAGAAATTTTTGCCCACTCCTCCATGCAGAATTCTTTCAGCTGTGCTATGTTTGAGGGGTTTCTTGCATGCACAGCTTGTTTCAAATCCCCCCACTACATCTCGATGGGATTTAGATCCTGGCTTTGACTTGGCCATCCCAGAACCATCCATTTCTTTCTTTTCAGCCATTCCTTGGTGGATGTACTGGATGTTTTGGGTCATTGTCATGTTGCAAGGTCCACGTTCGGTTGAGCGTCAACTTTCCGACAGATGGCGTCACATTATCCTCAAGCACCATCTGGTACAATGAAGAATTCATCGTGGATTCTCTGATCGTGAGCTGCCCAGGCCCTGATGCAGCAAAGCTGCCCCAAACCGTAATATTTCCACCACCATGCTTTACAGTTGGTATCAGGTTCTTGTGGTCAAATGTCTTTGGTTTTCGCCAAACATGTCTTCTGGTATGGTGGCCAAATATCTCTATCTTTGACTCATCTGTCCAGAGCACATTGTTCCAGAAGTGCTTGTCTTACCCTAGGTGTTCATTGGCAAACTTTATTCTTGCCCTGAAGTTCTTTCTGGACAGCAAAGGTTTCCTCCTGGCACACCTCCCATGTAGATCAAATTTGTGCAGCCTCTTTCTAATGGTAGACTCGTGCACTTTGACATCAACTATCTATCTATCTCCTCCCATGTAGATTTGACATCAACTATCTTGCAACGTGCAAGAGCTATCTGTAGGTCCCGTGATGACATTCTGGGGTTCTTAGAGACTTCTTTCAGCATCTTGCGGTCTGATCTCGGGCTGAACTTGCTGGGGCGGCCTGGCCTGAACAAGTTGGCAGTTGTTTGAATTCCTCTCCACTTGTAGATGATCTTCCGGACAGTCGAATGATTGATTTCAAATTGTTTGGAGACATTTTTAAATCCCTTCCCAGACTCGTAGGCATCTATAACCTTCTTTCTGAAGGCCTCAGAGAGCTCTTTTGATCTAGGCATGGTGATGCCACACACTTCAGCAACAAAGAGCAAACCAAACTAAATGTCTGAGGTTTAAATAAGACAGGTTCCTCCAAGATCCTCTCTCACGATGTTCTAATCATTTGCACCTGAGCTGGTGCACCCGATTCAAATTTTACGTATTTGAAGTAGTGATAAATGTAGGGGTGTACTTGCCTTTTCCACATGCGAAATTTGCATTCATGTTTATTTAAATTATACAATGGACTACAAAATGTAAATGTTTCATGATATTTGTTATCTTATATCACCTTTATCTATCAATATTGTAGAAATTAAGATCAAATAGCTGTATGTTGAAAAACTCAAAACTTTACATGGGGTGTACTTACTTTTTCACGTAACTGTATAGTGTATGTATATATATATATATGTATATATATATATATATATATATATATATATATATATATATATATATATATATATATATATATATATATATATATATACACAAGTTCAAAACACACCTGGTCACAAGTGTGCCGCACTGACCGGGTCCTCAGTCGAGGTCCTCAGCATCATCCAGTTTCAGTCCTTCAACCTCGATTCGGTCAGCTAAGGTGGGCCAGCAGGGGCACAGACACATCCACATGCAGCAACTACACCTGGATGCGTACATACCCCCACCCCCAGCCAGTGCGAACACAGACTACAACAGCAACACCTCTTTTATGGCCGAGGCCTTTTTTATTATAAAAAAATGGTAAAAAAACACGCTCAAAAGACAATCAATAAACCCATCACCATCACCACCACATAAGAACCCAGGAAAATCAAAAACCAAGAAATCAAAAGCCAAGAAACAAGATATCAAACAATAAATAGGAACTCAAAGAGAGAAAGCAAACCAAAAGATCAAGAAACGAAATAAAACAAGGTTCAAAGACCAAAATGAAAATCAAATCAAATTCAATAAACCATAAATCATAAAAACCAAAGTTCATCATCCCTAGCCCAAACCCCCAAAAACCCCTCTCCCACCCCAGGCAGCAGACACCTAACTCTAACTAACCAAAGGGGAGGGAGAAAGGAAAGAAGACCCAATCCCCCCTCCCACCCCCCCCGAAAACAACCAAAGAAGGGACACCTTAAAACAATAAGGGTCAAGGGGCCTTTTTTCCTTTGCATACCGAAATCAACAACCGGCTGCTAACCGCAGCCGGGAACATGCAGCCACAAACACGTTGAGGCCTCGACCCACCGCTGGAAATGGTAATGAAAGAAAATAAAAATCAAACCAAGACAAAATCAAGATCAAACAAAAGGAAACCCAACTGCCCCCACCCTCCCCAGGCCGCGCCCGGGAGGGCCCACCCGAAAGATGCACCACAAGGAAGGCCCCGGCTCCCTGAGCTGCCCACAAGGCGTGAGTGTCCCAATGAGAATCACCGCCCGACAGGGCCCGCAAGCACACGTGCCGGAGCACCCCCAACCTTTCCAAGCCCGGGCGGCAAGCTCGGTCAGGGACTACGGCTGCACATGACTGTCACCCGCACATTTGGAAGTAACCTCCCGCGGGACCCCCCCCCCCCCCCCTTCACCACGGAAAAGCCCGGCCGTATTCTCCGCTCCAGGGAGGGCTTTACGACACACCTGACACATCGTTGCGGCCAGCACCACGCCCCGTCGCCCGCAGGCTGTCGCCAAGCCTGTACCTTTGGAGGCAGGATTAGGCCATGCTCCATATCTGCCCAGGATCCAACCACACCCTGGTATGGAAACCTCTGGTTCTCGCTCGCCACAAGACGGTCTTGATTATACAGACCGTTCTCCAGGCCTGCCTCCACTTGCGGACAGGCACTGGTTGTGGTAGGAGCCCGCTAAACGCAAAGACGTCCCGTCTGACCATCACCAGCCAAGGCACATAGCATTCAAGGAGGCCAGCCGCAAGCGACCAGACCCCCTCTGCGACAGGGCAGTCCCAAAGGACATGCCTGACGGTTTCGTCCCCTGTGCATCCGGGTCGGGGACACTGGACCGACACGTTCAGGTCCCTCTGGAACTGAAACACCCGGACCGGAAGACACTCATGGGCGGCTTGCCATGCGACGTCCTTCTGGTCGTTAGCGAGACAGCGAGCCGAAACGTTCTCCCATACCTTTCTCGCCGTACGTTCTGCGAGAGGCCCTCCGCGAAGGATACACACCTCACGCAGCACCTCCCTTTGGCGCAAGTGATCCAGGACCTGCGACAACTGCCAACCGATGGACCGACAGGTCAACAGGCCCTGCTCCCGGGCGAACCCCTCAAACATCTGGAAATGCCCCGGACACGACCCAGAAAAAGGCCGAGACAGCGGGAGAGACCGCCCTTCCAACCGCGCGACAGACAGCCCCAGAAAGAAGAACAAAAAATCCCGCGCCAGCAGGCGACCCGGGTCCTCAGACACGAATAACTCCATGAGAGTACACGCAAACGCAGACATACATACAAACACCGGGCAGGGGACACCCTTCCCACCCAAGGACGGGCTCATCTTCACAACCCTCCTACTCCTGCGCTCTGCTCGGGTACCCCAGAAGAAAGTGAAAATTAATCTTTCTAGAGCCCGTCCCACCGCAGGAGGAGGTGGGGAGATTCTCGCCAAATACAACAACTTACCGATCAAAACATTCTTGATCACTAAATTTCGCCCCTCCATGGTTAGGCGACGAGACCGCCAAGAAGCGACCTCCAATTCCAATCCCCCAATGACCATTCACCAGTTCTCAGCGGCCACGCCGCCTGGGTCAAAGCAGACCCCAAGGATCTTTAATCGATCTCTCCGCTCCGTGTACGGGCAAGGGGGGCCGGAGCCCGTCCTGTGCCGACCAAAGTGCATGACCTCACTCTTCTGAGGATTGATTTTAGAAGAGGAGGCCAACCCAAAACGCTCGCAGAGACCCACCAGTCTGCACATGGTGACTGCATCGGTGACAAACACCGACACGTCGTCCATGTACAGACTCGCCTTTAGGCGCTCCCCATGGGTTCCGGGAATCCACAACCCAGGGAAGGATGGGTCCGCTCGCAGTACACAAGCAAACGGTTCAATACAAAGGACAAAAAGGACTGGTGACATTGGGCAGCCCTGCCTGACCCCAGAAGCGACTGGGAAGGTTCCCGAGAGGTGTCCGTTGACCAAAACGCGGGCTTCAACGTCCCGAAACATCAGGTCCACCCAATGCATCAAATTTGGCCCAAAGCCAAAACGGTCCAAAACGGCCATCATGTATTCATGTGACACTCTGTCGAAAGCCTTCTCCTGGTCCAAACTGACTATGCTCAGTGGGAGGCATCTCTCCTCCGCTAGCTGGATCGCCTCTCGAACCAGGCCCAGGCTGTCGGACACTCTGCGTCCCGGAACAGCACAAGTCTGGTCCGGGTGCACGAGGTCCACCATGACACCGTGCACCCTCTTAGACAGCACCTTTGTTAGTATCTTGTAGTCGACATTCAACAAAGTGATCGGGCGCCAGTTGGACAGATCCTCCCGATCACCCTTCTTGTGCACGAGGTTTACGACGCCCCGGCGCATCGAATCTGGAAGCCTCGCAGAGGTGGCTAGCTCCCTCACTACCTGCAGATAATCCTCGCCAAGGACGTGCCAAAGGCGGCGATAAAACTCCACAGGCAGGCCGTAGTCACCCGGGGTTTTATTCGTGGCCAAATCCCTAACAGCGGAGGTCAATTCCTCCAGGCTCACCGGCTCCTCCAATCGCTCCCGTTGTTCGGGGCTCAAATGATTCCTCAGATGGCCGAGAACGTCGGCCATCTGGATTTGGTCAACCGGTCGTTTTTCATAAAGCCTGGAGTAATAGTCCTCCACTGCTTCAGTAATTTTGTCCGGATCCGAAACACGGCCTCCCCCCACATTAACCTGGGCCAAGTCACCCCTCTGCCTGGCACATCGTTGGAAGAAAAATCTGGTACACCTTTCGTTCCCCTCCAATGCCTGCACCTTGCTCCGGAAGATGACGGCCCTCGCCCTGGCTTCGAGGAGGCCAAAAAGCTTCCCCTTCACCCGGCGGATTTTCCCCGACACGTCCCTCCCTTCGCAAAGTTTCTTATGCAGGCGCTGGAGGTATGCCTGCATGCGCTTCAAATGCTCTAGTTTCCCCGCGGCCCTCATTCTCCCGGCCGTACGGAAAAACCCTATGGTCCTACGTTTCACCTCCTCCCACCAGGTTGCCGAGGTAGGGAAGAGGCACCTAACCGTTTCCCACTCCCTATACTTCTGAACGTAGGCATGCACTAAACTGTCATCCTGCAAAAGGCGACAGTTAAGCTTCCAGAGTCCAGAGCGCCGGGGACGCACCCCATTTAATTCAATACCCAGAGACAAACGACAGTGATCTGAAAATGCCACCGCGTGAAGTACCAGGTCCGGGTCGCCCAAATTTGGTGTCAAAAGGATGTAATCAATCCTAGCCCGACTGGTACCAGCCGCATCGGTCCAGGTGACCTCATTCCTTTCCGCACCCGTGTCCCTCAACCTAAAATCCTGAACAAGCCCTTTAAGGGCCCGCGCCGATGGCCCCAGGGGCAACCTGTCCAATCTTAAAATCTTAAAATCTTAAAATATTAAAATCTCCCCCAACGATCACGGGGCCAGAGGTGGAGAGGAGGGGCCCCAACTGGCGCAGGAGCTCCACTCTTTCTTCCCCCGTCGTTGGAGTGTACACATTGACCAGGGTCAGTGGGGTCGAGGACACCACCACCCTGAGCACGGCCAATCGCCGATAATTTCTTCTAAACTAAGGACCTCGACATTTGGGCTCTTAATAAGGAACCCTAATCCTGCCGCCCTGTTAGTGTAGCTGCCGGACCAATACGACTCTCCGTACTGCCAATTTGCACGGAGGTATCCATACTCACCGTGCGGATTTTGGCATTACTGCAACAGGCAGACATCCCATTCAAAATTGCGCAGTTCTTCAAAAATAGCGATCCTCCGGACCGTGGTACGGACTCCCCGTACATTTAAACTCGTTAGTTTAAAGCTCATAGGTGTTAGTGTATTAATCACCAACACGAGTGCAAACCACGAAAGGGGAGTCATAGGACTTATGAAGCTCCTCCCTCCTTGCCAAGACATGACGAGCTAACATTCTTCCTCCCCCTGCAGTTCTTCCCGCAGCCGGGAGCCACGAGGGTGCCCGGGAGCCAGTCCCCGTCTATGCAGACATTCTCCCTGGGTAGCAGGGAGAGGTCCTCCTCCTCGGGGGTCAAATAAATTACCCCCCCTCGCCCGCCACCCGGGGAAGAAAGCCACCAGTCCTCCGCGAGCAAACCCTCCTTGAGGCCCATGGCCACAGCTGCCCCCGGAGGAGGGGTGAGGTCAACGGGTGGGGAACGACTCACGGGGGAACGGGAACGTGAGCGTTCAGGGGAAGACGGCATTTGGGCCCTCCCCCGGAGACCTGCTACGGTCAACCCAGACTGCACCCCACCCCTACCACGAGCAGGCGATCCCCCAGGCCTGGATGGGTCGCTTGATGCACGGGGGGCTCTGCGCCCCACAGGGGTTTTCTTCTTTGATGTTCTTGTGTTCTTTCCCTGTGGGGCTTTGCCCAGAGGAGCTTTCCCTTTGTCCTGGCCCCTCCTCCGACGCTTCTTCTCGATCCATTGTCCAGGGTCACTTTACTTTGCTCATAGCCGGAGGAGGAGCCATCACTTCCAGCCTCCGGCAGCGGGGTTTCTGGCACCGAGGATGTTTCTTCTGACCCCGCCACCGGAGCCACCATTCTTTGTGCATCCTCCCCTCCCACCGCAGTGGGCCCGACACCCGGCGAAGCCACATCCAGGTCCTGATCTAACCCTCCCTCCTTCATGTTCTCCTTTCCCTCCACCTCCCTCCCTTTACTTTCTACAGGACGGGGGGCTGACACACACACACAAACACATTAGTCCCCCCCTCCCCGACCCCAGATGCAATACCCTCCCCTGACCCTTGGGCAACACCCTCCCCTGCCCCTTGGGCAACCCCCTCCCCTGCCCCTTGGGCAACCCCCTCCCCCACCCCTTGGGCAATACCCTCCCCCGCCCCTTGGGCAACCCCCTCCCCAGCCCCTTGGGCAACCCCCTCCCCCACCCCTTGGGCAACCCCCTCCCCCACCCCTTGGGCAATACCCTCCCCCGCCCCTTGGTCAACCCCCTCCCCCAACCCTTGGGCAACCCCCTCCCCTGTCCCTTGGGCAACCCCCTCCCCTGCCCCTTGGGCAACCCCCTCCCCTGCCCCTTTGGCAACACCCTCCCCTGTCCCTTGGGCAACTCCCTCCCCTGTCCCTTGGGCAACACCCCACCTGGTCCCTGGAGGCACACCGTCCCCTTTCCCTGTCCCTGGGGGCACACCGTCCCCTGTCCCTGGAGCAACACCCCCACTCCCGCCCGCAGCAGCACGCATCTTGCTCGCGTAACTCTGCGGGCAGGAGCGGAAAGTGTGCCCCGGCGCACCACAGAGGTTGCACCGCACCGCTTGGGTGCAGCGCTCCCTCAAATGTCCCAACTCGCCACACTGAGTGCAGATGTTCACTGTACACCCAGTAATCAAATGGCCATGTTGACCGCATCGGCGGCATAATTTCGGCTGTCCCGCGTAAAAGACTTGGCCTCGGTCCATCCCAACCATAATTCCATTAGGGATATGGGTGGCCGTGCCGTCCTCCCTCGTCCGCAGCTTTACCCGGAACTGCCGAGTCCCGGTCCAAATACCGAGGCTGTCCCGGACGAGCCGTACTGGGCCTCGGATGTCCGCGTATCGACTGAGCCAAACCTTGACATCATAGTCACTCACGCCTTCGTTGTACAGGTGGACGGTCACGACTCTCTCCTGTGTTTCTGAGAGAGCCTCGACCGCCCAGTCTGCCAGTTTCCCAGCAGACCGAGCGGTAGCCCACCGGCGCCAGAACTCGGCAAGTCCTTGCCCCGTTTGAAAGGACACGTCGAAGCCACGGGCGAGGGAGATCAGGCAGAAAAAGTCAACAGCCTTGAACCCCAGCACACCCAACAATACATCTTTACCGAATCTATCTCTAGCCGGCACACTGCAATCCACTACAACAAACCGAAACCGGACACAATTATGGCGCCTGCTTGCCATACCGGGGTTCTAGGAGGGGCGGAGGACAACACTCGGGGTGGGGGGGGGGGGAGACGAACGGGAGCACAAGACTCCCCCCTGTCTGGTGGGCAACGCCCCCCAAACAGGAGGAAGGATGGGGGAAAGCAGGGAGGGAAAAGACTAACGAAAATGCAGGACAAACAAGCAATAATCAAAGCAATAAATAAATAATAATAAATAAATGCAAACACAGCAAAATACAGGAAACGAAAACACCGGCAGAGAAACAGAACTGGTTCACTCGTGACGGCCCTCGCATCCGAATCCACAGCAGCAAACAAACATGGTGGAACACTCAAACACCCACCTTTATACCCTTCACCACTCACCAACAAAACATACCAGATCATTCATACACACACAACACGAACCAACCACCTACCCTTACAACATACACCACTCAACATACAAAAACACACATGCAAAAATTAATTCATGCAAAAACACACACCATCACCCACTCACTCACTCACATACACAAAATAAGAAATAATAATAGTAACAAAAAAAAACAAACCAAAAAAAACAACAACACACACAACCAACCGCCTACCCTTACCAACATTCACCACTCATGCAAACATGCAAAACCACACCCACTCATGACCCACTCCTGCAAAAACACACACACACACACACACACACACACACACACACACACACACACACACACACACACACACACACACACCTCCATTTCTATTCCGTAACCTCAACCTACACCGTTCGACGTGCCTCCATATCCAAAATGAGCCTTTTCAAGGCA